>NC_135964.1:16352588-16654838 GCF_053455715.1 Rhinoraja longicauda
AATTTTTTATCGAAGCCAATTAATCTACAAACCTGTACATCTTTGGAGTGTGGGAGGCACCCGGAGAAAACCCATACGGTCACAGGGAGAACGTACAAACTCCGTACAGGCAGCACCCTATAATAAGGATCGAACCCGGGTCTCTGGCTCTGTAAGGCAGCAAATCTACCGCTGCGCCACTGTGCCGCCTTCTTGCCTAATCTCTAACCCACAGGTGCATAACTGTATGCATGCATCTCCTAAAGTCTGTTTCTCCCTAAGCAACAAGGCCACTTTGACAAATGTTGCCAGCAACATTGTCTTTGGGACAAGGCATTTTGTGGCTCCTCAATTTGTTTACATTGTTCAATGTTATTGATCAACATAATAACAAATCTTTCTCCACCTCAAAGGAAAGGAAGAAAAAAGGTGGACAAAGGTAGGATGACTTTGTGAATGTAGTGGCAAGAATGATTGGATGTGAATTAATGTAAATTAATTTAGTTTATTTCAGTTCAGTTTCGTTTAGTTTAGTTGAGTGATACTGAATGGAAACAGGCCCTTTGGCGCATTGAGTGAACACCAACCACTGAACACTCATTCACATTAGTTCTATATTAGCCCACTTTTTCATCCACTCCATACACACTAGGGGCAATTTAACAGAGGCCAATTAAGCTACAAACCTGCTCATCTTTGGGATGTGGGGGGGAAACCAAAGGACCTAGAGAAGACCCAGGTGATGTCAGGGAGAATGTGCAAACTCTATGCAGACAGCACCCAAGGTCAGGATTGAACCTGATTTATTGTCTCTGTGAGGCAGCAGCAGTGCCACAATGCAGATCAAAGCAGAGAAGAATGAAAAATGATTTGGTGAAGATTTTGGATGAGGTAATATGCATAACAATATTTTGACTTGAGAAGGAGAAAAAATGTAGAACAGAAATATAAAATAACGTATAAATCTTATGAGAATTTTGGTAAAAGTTATTCTCTCATCCACCTCCTTGGTGTTACTTGATCTATCCTTGATCAGACTTTGCTGGCTTTACCTTGCACTAAACATTATTCCCTTATCAAGTATCTATACACCGTAAACGGCTCGATTATAATCATGTATTGTCTTTCTGCTGACTGGTTCGCACGCAACAAAAGCTTTTCACTGTACCTCGGTACACATGACAATAAATTAAACTGGATGTACCAGAATCTGGAACTCATTGTCATGATACTGTAGAAGCATATAAACAAATATAACGGATATAAGATTTAGAATATATAGTCGTATAAAGGTGGAATGTGGCTTGTGTGAAGTGGAAATGCCAGAATAGACTAGTTGGGCTGTTGGGCAGTTTCTATGCTCAACATGAAATGTAACCTCATTTCCATGGTCACTACACTGGCACGGTATGATTCCCGCAGTGAACATCAATGATTTGAGGCATTGCTGTAGCAGTACGTTCTGTCACCTTGGTTGAAATAAATCATCCAGGCACATTGTATGATCATTTGATCTTTGGTATCTTGTCCCTCTTCACATTCTCGTCTCTTGCGCACCACACACACACAGCGGGAGAGATAACTAGATGACTTTATATTGCACTAAACTTTATTCCCTTTATCCTGCGGGTGGCTTGACTGTAATCATGCATAGTTTGTCCACTGACTGGAAAGCATGCAACAAAAAAGCTTTTCACTGTACCTCGGTACATGTGACAATAATAAACTAAACAAAACTAAACTGAAACTAAACTTAATCTCCATCATTCAGTCTTTAGTGTAAGAGTGACAAGTCCCTTACCGACTACTTGAACGTTATCCATACCGACTTGCCTGCTTCAGCCCTGGAAACCTCCAATGCATCCCCACTGTGGAAGACTACACTTATATATTTCTTGCCCTACAGTTCAAGCTTCATGATGCTCTCTTCCATCCATGAGCCATTAAGTGGTCCATTAATATCTTCAGTACAAAAAATGGCTGCATGCTGATAAATCCTCTTAATTGTTGCAATATAGATGATGGTTTATCAGAACTAATGTCTACACTTTCAGGCTATGTGAATGGGACAAGAGAGCTTGATATGACCATTTCTAAAAGCATTCATACAGTTCATGACTGACTGGAGATATAACTGTCATTGTCCTCACGGTGCAATGGTGCAATGGTGCTTTATTTTCACCTATGCACTGTACAGTGAAATTCTTTTTGCATAGATCACACATGTGCGAGCCACCATATTTTGGTGCCATTTACAAGGAGTCTAAACTCCGTTCCACACGCTCACTGTACTGGAGCAGCTCCCGATCCAGGTAAGCCCCAGGCTGCTGCAGGGAAGACAATTAACCTGCACCTGCACCTGCACGTCTTTGGGATGTGGGAGAAAACTGGAGCACCCAGAGAACATCCACATGGTCACAGGAAGAACGTGCAAACTCCACACGGACAGCACCCATAGTCAGGATCGAACCCAGGTCTCTGGCGCTGTAAGGCAGCAACTCTACCGCTGCACCACCGTGAGGCACTTGGTGGTAATGTCATCAGGAATCTGATGCCTCAGTAACTAAGCTTCTGCAAAAAGATTCATTTTGCTTCAGAGAGATTAAATCTTGATGTTAAGAATCTTATCTCCTGAAAACCCACGAACAATGCCTTAATGCTGTGGCCAAAAGAGAAGAAAATGTCAAGGGTTTCACAAAAGCTACCAATTGAAAAGATCACAATATATTTAGAAGGTCAAATAATGGTACACAATTTCCACTGCTGCTCCTTTTCAAATGCATGAATTCCATGGGTCGTAATTACCAGGCATCTGTTCTCCTTTGTTCACAACTACCAGTTTACATTCTGTGTCACCTTTCACTTCAGTACCCTAAATCCCACTAACTAAAGCTGTTAATGAAACACAACACACACAGTGCTAGAGGAACTCTGCATGTCAGGCAGCAGCTGGGAATGGAGTGGTCCGGCGACGTTTTGGGTAAGGACCTTTCCTCAGAACGAGCCCCAGCTCCTATGCTTGCCATATACGTAGATGACACCCAACACACATCTGTGCCATGGGCAATTAAATACATCCCACGAATGAATAAAAAACAAGACTTGTCTATTCAATTATTTAAAATATTGCAATGCGAATAAGAATGGCATGGAACTATTGTGGTGTTGCATCATTTCTAATGACCTGACAATAGGCATGAATTTTATAAAATATATATATATATAATATGCATAATGCTAAAATAAAATTTGATTCTATTTCTATCCAAAGTCCAATAGCCCACTTAAAGCCTATTTTTCTTTGTTTTGACAAATTTGGGACAAATTTAAATGAAGAATATTTTAAACGAATAAATTGCCTTAAAAACACTGGGATGCACTGTAGTAGGAGCCAAAATAGGGATGAATCATTCCGTGTTCTCGAACACCAGTTGGTCTCAGAACAGCGCTCCCACATCACTGGCAAGACATTTGAATCCTCACACAACTGAGTGTGAGTGCCTCCCTTGGTGAAATGGCCAATTAGTGCTAAAATATTGACAGCTATTCTTTGTGCACGAATGCCCCCAAGAGGTGTAGGATTGAAACAAACTCAATTTTCTTAGCAGTTATTAAGAAAATTGCATACCACAAAGACTGGGATTTAAATTCTGATCAACAATCGTTCGAATAATAGTTTAGTTTTAGTTTAGAGATACAGAGTAGAAACTGACATAAAATGCTGGAGTAACTCAGCAGGACAGGCAGCATCTCTGGATGGAAGGAATGAATGACGTTTTGGGTCAAAACCTCACCCATTCCTTCTATCCAGAAAAGCTGCCCGTCCCTCTGCATTACTCTAGCATTTTGTGTCTACCTTCAGTGTAAACCAGCATATAGTAATATATATACATACACACACACACAGTGAGTATATATAAATATACTGAACTTTTTGTTTATCATATTGTTTACCGAGTACTTTCTGTTGTATACCGAATACCCTATCTATACCTCATAATTTGTATATACTAGCTTTTTTGATGAATGCCTTTTGTATATATTTGTGTGTGTGTGTGCGCATGTATAAATTTTGGGAGGATATTTACACACACACACACACACACACACACACACACACACACACATACACACACGCATACACACACACATGTTTATATATGTTTATATATGTTTATATATATCCCACTGGTGAACTATTTATGGGAGAAATTTTACAAATATTATTCATAATATTTAACTAGATCTGTTAAATTGAATTATAAATATATGAAACACTTATGAAGTTAAAGTTCTAATGTGTATCCCAATTTTTTTCTTCGCCTACATTTCCAGGCCTCAAACCTTCAATACTTTTCTCAAACATTTCAGTTGTGATTGGTTGCCAAGAGTTGCTGTTCCTGTGAGAAACCATTTATCTGAGCTATTTCTTATGCTGAGGTTTGCTAAAAAATAATTAAACCTCGTGTTTCCATGCTGCCGAACAAATTCCTCCTAGATTAGATTTTTTTGCAAAATATATATGCAGTGTAATTTCAGTCATCTCATCTTGACACATTGGCAAACGGAGTGAAGAGTCTGTACACAGCTGTACATCATTTTACTTGAAACACTTACATTTCTAAAGACAGGCAAATTACTAAAGGCTAAAGAGATTGCAAATGTTGAAATCAAGAATTTAAAAAAACACAGAAAGCTGGAATAGGACAGGTTTAGAGGGTTATGGGCCAAATTGCGGCAAGTGGGACGAGTGTAAATGGGACATGTTGGTCGGTGTGGGCAAGTTTGGCCGGAAGACCTGTTCCCATACTGTATTACTCTATGACTCTATAACTGTGGAGGCGAAAAGGTGAGTGTCGACATTTGGGCTGTGATCCCCGATTCAGTACTGAGGAAAGATTGTCAGGGCATAGTGGAATATAAGATGTTATTCTTGCAATTTGTATTTGGCTGCTCCATGGCAATGGAGAAGGCTGAAGAATATCCTTGGACTATCTTTAATCGGACTTTACTGGACTTATTACCTTAACCCTGTATCTGTGCACAGTGGGTGGCTTGATTTTAATCAAGTAGAGTCTTTTCGCTGACAATAGACAATAGACAATAGGTGCAGGAGGAGGCCATTCGGCCCTTCGAGCCAGCACCGCCACTCAATGTGATCATGGCTGATCATTCACAATCAGTACCCCGTCCCTGCCCTCTCCCCATACCCCCTGACTCCGCTATCTTTAAGAGCTCTATCTAGCTCTCTCTTGAAAGCATCCAGAGAATTGGCCTCCACTGCCTTCTGAGGCAGAGAATTCCACAGATTTACAACTCTTTGAATGATTTTTTTTTTCCTCATCTCTGTTCTAAATAGTCTACTCCTTATTCTTAAACTGTGGCCCCTGGTTCTGGACTCCCCCAACATTGGGTACATGTTTCCTGCCTCTAACATGTCCAATCCCTTAATAAACTTATATGTTTCAATAAGATCCCCTCTCATCCTTCTAAATTCCAGTGTATACAAGCCTAGTCGCTCCAGTCTTTCAACATATGACAGTCCCGCCATTCCGGGAATTAACCTAGTGAACCTACGCTGCACTCCCTCAATAGCAAGAATGTCCTTCCTCAAATTTGGAGACCAAAACTGCACACAGTACTCCAGGTGTGGTCTCACGAGGGCCCTGTACAACTGTAGAAGGACCTCTTTGCTCCTATATCAACTCCTTTTGCATTGAGGCCAACATGCCATTAGCTTTCTTCACTGCATGCTAACTTTAAGTGACTGATGAACAAGGACACCCAGATCTCTTTGTACTTCTCCATTTCCTAACTTGACACCATTCAGATAGACTGGATAGCATGTAACAAAAGAGCTTTTCAATATATCTCGGTACATGTGATAATAAATAAACTAAACTAAACTAAAAAAAAAGATGAACAGGTCAACGACATTCCAGAAGCTTGATGCCATAAAAGACATAGCAACCTGCTTATAGAGTTATAGAGTCATAGCATTACACAGCGTGGAAACAGGCCCTTCGGTCCAACTTTCCCACGTCAACCAATATGTCCCATCTATATTAGCCCCACCTCCCTGCATTCGATTCATATCCCTCCAAACCTATCCTATCCATGTATCTGTCTAAATGCTTCTTAAATGTTGCAATAGTACTGCCTCAACTCCCTCCTCCAGAAGCTCGTTACATACGCCCACCATCCTTTGTGTAAAAAAAGTTACCACTCAGGTTCCTATTCAATTTTTTCCCCCTCACCTTAAACCTATGTCTTCTGGTTCTCGATTCCCCTACTCTGGGCAAGAGACTCTGCGTTTACCCGATTTATTCCTCTCATGATTTTGTACACCTCATCCTCCTGCGCTTCAAAATGATTATTAAGCAGATGCTTAGTTTAGTTTAGTTTAGTTTAGCTTAGTTCAGTTTAGTTTAGTGATACAGCGTGGAAACAGGCCCTTCTGCCCACCAAATCCGCTCCAACCGATGATCACCTATACACTAGTTCTAAGCTACAACCTAGCACAATTTACAGAAGCCAATTGACCTACAAACCTGCATGGCTTTGGAATATGAGAGGAACTTGTATCACCCGGAGAAAACCCACACGCGCACAGGGAGAACATACAAACTCTGTGCTGCCACCACCCGCAGTCAGGATCAAACCCGGGTCCCTGCCGCTGGAAGGCAGTTTTTCACTTTTAGAAATGCTTTTTAAATTAGTTCCAAAACTTTAGTAAGATAAGTGGTTCTGAATACCAGAGACAGTTAACTAAAAACCCAGGGTAAGAAGGTAAAATTATGGTGTATGAGGGAAGACTCTTCGGAATTAGCAACTCAGTTCAGAGTGGAATAAAATCCGAATGACCTCAGACAGTTAATGGCAAAGAAATCAAGTTACTGAAAAGACAATTGTAATGGGAATGTGAATTACAACTTCACTTTTCCCACAGTTTAGCTGTATAAAGATTTCCAAGCTAAAATTAAAATATTTCTTCAGAACTCCCTCTTGCCTAGTAATAGATGGAGGATGTTGATCTGTTTATTGCAAGCATTCTGTTAATGAATACAGTGAATGGTAAACCAATTATCCTGAAAAATACAAATACATTTTCTGTATTTACAAAAGTAGTGTTCTTCTTCTTCTTGCGTTTGAGGCAGCAGAAGTTATGAAACTGCTTCTGCTTCTGCTATCTCTGTTTGTTGTCGTTCGCCTGACTGAGGTCAGTTGACAGGGGTCACCACGGGGAGGTCGACAACAAGAGCCCCAAAGTAGTGTTGATTAATAGTTATGACATTCATGAAAAAAAGCAAAAAAATTGTAATTATGAATAATGTCACTACTACATTTTTAAAGTATATGATTCTATCAAAATAAATGTGTCTCTTTTCAGATTCTGCAGATGAAAGTAAACCCTCTGAAAGTGCCCAAACTGAAGAGGTTAAAGGAGATGACAAGAAGGCCACGGTGGAAAATGCCTGAAGATGGAAGGTCCCAGCCCCAACTACTCTCTCCCCTTTGATGTGTGGACCATTCCCCGTATGGCTAAAGGCGGGAAAGTTTTCCAGTCAAACAGTGTGGCTTAATTTAAATGTTCTTGGTGTTGTTCTGGCAGTTTGATGATCATCATTTGGAATTTTTTGCACTGTACAAAATTTCTCTGGCTCTCTGTCTCACTGTTTGCAATGTTATTTTACGAAGTAAAAATGTAAGTGAAAATGGTATCCTTTTAAATGTGATTGGAATGAATATCCATTTGTTTTAAGAATAAAGCAAAGTGGCAATTATTGGTGGGTAAGGCCTCATTTTGATCCTAACTTTGAGGTTGTTATTTATCTTCACAGCAATCTCCATTTAATTGATCAAATAATATTTAATTGCAATCTAACTAATTGCAGTCTAACTAATCTGATTTTAGTTTACCCAACAATTCATGAATATTTGATGATTATGTCACTGCCTCGTAACTTATACACAAGTGTCCTGTTGACATATGTTTGTTGCATGACCTTTGACAGAATTACATTACGCAATTGGGAGAGGAGTGTATTGATTATTTAATTGCTATTCAACAGTAGCCTGCAGATATAAAATGTGACTAGCTGACTTCTATATTCCTCTTTCTTTGATGTTTTCTGCTCTGCCCTGCAATTTGCTGCAATACTGTTATCAGTTCATCTTGATGCATGCCCTATGCTGTTCAGCTGTAATCCGGTAATAATACTGATAACAAAGTCTGCTATTTTGCCTATTCACATTAAATAGGGGGAAATTTTACAGAATGCAAGAAAGGCCCTCATTAGATTTTATGAAAGCAGCTAAAAATAGGGAAAAATAAGACCTAACAGGACAGGACAGAATTCAAAAGGCACTGGATAATTTGATTATGATGCATAGTAAATAATGCATTTGGGGATTTTTGCATGAATTGTACGCCATTTTACATAAACTTTCTGCCTGTGTGTATCAAACACCACAGTCAACTGGCACATGATTCCAGACAAAAAAAGCCATGCATTTATTCATTGGGAAACATTTTAAAAAGACCAAAACCCATTGTGCCATGCTCAAATACAAATGCCAATAATGGGTTTAAAATGTGTGAAAGTACTCTTCTTTGCTAGCAGATCTCCAACAGTTCCTGGACAGATTTCCAATTCCAGCTCATCAACTCACTACACATTCGAGAAAATGTTCATTTCATTCACAACAGGGTTAGCTAGCACAGAAACTGTCTCCAGTAATGCACTGCGGGGAAATTGATTCACATTGCTGCCTTAACTACAGGTCCTCACACCATTCCAAAGACACATCCATCTGGCCATGCAGCATGTATGAAAGAATTAGCATAAGCGTGATCTGGGGTGGGGGAAACAAGAGAGCAAGAGTAAGTTTGTTCATCTACTGGAAGTCAATGAAAGACCCAAAATCACATCAGTGTCTCTCGAACCTGCAAACCATCTCCACTTGCAGACTTCTTCAAATGTCTACAGGGCTGTGACTCCCAGATTAGCCTCTGGGCATTTCAAATCCTTGACTATTATTGTAGCACTTCTGGTGATACAGTCATTGCTAGAACATACCTTCGCTAGAATTTTTGCAGCTTTTCTTAAATTCTTGACTACATTATCAGTTGCTTTAACATATTCAGCAAAAGAGAATTGTGGACAATTTTTAAAATGTTATACCTATGCCTGTAAGAATGCCTGAATTGCTATTATTGAGATTCCATATAAAGTGTTGAGTTAGCATTGGTAACACATTCTGAGAATGTTACAAAGCAGTGATGCATGTGACAAAATTGACCATCCATGTTTACACACATTCCTCCCACTTACAGAACAATACATTTGAATCATTTACTTGATCACATTACTTTTAAGGCAATAACCTGGCTTTGAAAAGTTCACCTCCATTGGGAATCATAAGCTCTATAAGTATAACAAAATTCTCAAGTTTCAAAATCGAATAAGTCAGATTTCTTCAGAATTTAGCAAAAAGTAGCATATAACATATCAGGTCTTAATAATATACTATTAAAACTATCTCTGCACCAATGATAAAAATGAAAGTTTTTCCTGAACACATTTCAAGACACTTATATTCCTTGCTGAATAATATCATCAATTTATTACTCAATGGGCAATATCCTCACTGTGCAAATCTGAATTCAGTATATCTTAAAATGCAAGTTGCATAGTGCTCAATGGATTCATTAGTTTGAAATAATATTGAGAAAATAAAAAAAATACTTGATATATCAAAATAGATAGGAATGCACAATCTGTTTTAACTTCTAGCATTTCTAACAAAAAACAATTAAAATACATAGCAAAAAGTGTGAATCTTACTTTGATAAATACTTCCAACATTTCTCAAGTGTGATTTTAATTGGTGATTAATTTTAAAGGCATGGTGATGTACCTAACTTAACAGCAGAAATAATAGTTATATTATTTTTTATTAATTGGAAACATCAAGACTGGAAAATGCATTCACTAAAACATATTCCTACACCTGGGCTGATTATACAAATGTGTGCAACTCATGACAATCTTAATTGAAGCAGAGTTGATCCAATCTTCTTACCAAGTTTCACAGAGAAATTGTTTAACAGTTCTCACCTGAACTTCGCACTCCGATATTTTACTATTGGTGGTGCGAGAAAACACATTTTTGTAAAAATACCCAAAAGGTAGGTTCTGAAATCTATAATAATAATTTGATTGACAAACTGAAAAAAAAATCTTCATCTCGTTTCCTCCTTGGAAAAATTGGTCATTTAACCTAAAACTCTGAGACAGTGACCGTTTTTAATACTTTTAACATTGGACTCTGGAATCCAGCTATTTACGATGCACATTGGCAACTAATAGTTACTATTGTTGTTGATTTTCTGGCCAGTGTCCCTTTCTGACAAACAAAAACAAAATGTAATTCACTTTTGTAAAAGTTCCATTCGTTGCTTTAAAACCCAAATCTAAATGCTTCCGACTCTCGGCGTCATCTGTGATGATGCACCATAAATATAACCAAAGTTATTGACATTTAACCCAAGTGCATAATTAGTGTTCATCTCTGATGCCATTAGTTGTCACTTTGAATGCCCAATCTCTCAGAAACAGTTCTACTTTTCGACAATTGATTATTGTAGCCACAATTAAACTTGGCAATTGTTCCCTGCAATAATTGTCACTGCAATTTTGAAAATACATGAAAGTTCGGTGAAAACTCCAGGGATTGATAAAATGGCTACAGAGGCCAACAAGGAAATACCAATTACTTAAGTTTCTGTGGGAAATGCAGAGGGGAGCATGAAAGGGGCTGGAAACAATCCAATCTACTTTTCTTGGCTTGATTAAATAAATACATTGTGAAAATATTATGAACCTCAGCACAAGAAATATACATCTTAAATACATTGGCAAGCTTTGCTTGCAAATAAGCAGCATTAAATTAGCTTTCTGGTTGGTATTTCCATACCACAAAATGGTTTTGCTATGGGTAGTTACTTGTACTTTTTTACATGTTACACCTCCAGTACAGCGGCATTGTTTTGTTAACCTTGGGCTAAATAATATAATCTACTTGCTGTTATTCAGCCTTGTAGCTGCCGGAGAGAATGGTTGCAACATCAGATATTAACTGGCTTTGCCTTGGTTATTCTGCAAGGTATTTGGCTGAAGTTTATTATTCACAAATTGAAGTTAATAGGGAAATGAAGGAAACTGAATTTTAATAACGATTCCTGCCCCAAAAGTAAATGTAAGGAAAATGCATACCAGTGCAGTGAGATTTCATAGGTCAGACCAAACAATAACATGGTTGTTTAAAATGAAGTTTTGAACCTACTGTTTTTAAGATGAACATAAAAAAACATAGGAGACGTTTAATATTGTTCTTGAAGTAACTTTTTGTAATGCTGTATCAATATAATCCTATTCATTAATGTGAGCATGAAATGCCTTGCCATTTGAATAGACTGCAAGCTTTTTGCCAAACCGGAAGCAACTGCATTAAGTGTCTTCTTAGAAAGACAGTTTACAGTGGTAGCAAGAACTAAATGCATAACTAGAGGTCACCTCCCAATTTTAATCAAGCAGTCTCTTAAACCTCACCAAGATTGAATCATGGTTAGGGGACTGGAAGTGGGTGTAATTTGTAACACATATATTTCTAATAATCTAAGTAGCAATTTACAGGTTTGTTCATCAGAACACAGGGAACCACTGTAGCTACAATAGTTGGCATCCGTCAACAATTTTAGTAATTGACCGCTTAATAATCGGCTTCACAGGCTTCTGGATAAGTGGCAAAGATGGTGGCAATGGTGAAACAGGCCATGGAAAACAGGCGACTGTTTAACAAAAGCAATTATTTGGTGGTGAGAGGTAGGATTTAAAATGGGGTCACAATTCAGCCCTATTGGAAGCAAGCTGAGAACCCTCGGTCTCCTCTTTTTTAAAAATAAAAAATAAAACAAAACTAAGTTAAGGAAGAGTTCAGATTATGTACGCATGCTGGTCTTAGGTTTCAAATTGTACCAATGTTGTATTTGTTGGAGCTGTACTTTTGACTTGGACCAAATTGATGCTTAGGCTAAAAAGTTTTTAAAAAAGGCTGTGTGTATATTCCCAACTGCATTGCCACAAAATGAAACTCCAGCAGATAATAAATCTGTTATGGATAATTTCTCAGTATGTTGCCTACCTATACATAAAACAGGTCAAATATAATCAAATGACAGGTGAGAACCATCATTAGCCACCTTATATGTCACGTAGTCTATTTTACATCTGTCTCAGTGATAATCGTGTAATTTAGAGTGTGATAATCTTGTATGGAAAACCTTCCCCTTCTAAGTTGGTATGTTGAATCCACTGCAGTACAGTGCCAATTAGGCTTTAAGATCTTGCACAAAGTACAGAGAATATATTTTACGAGGATGTTAAAATGAGTCCCCAGGTGTCCGATTGGTAAATCCAATTGCACACCATAAACGCCAATGTCATCATGCTTAACCATAAGGCTCAGACAATGTATAAGTGTGTTTTACGAATTCACCATCCTCAGAGCACAGAGTTTGTAGTTGGAAACATACATTTCTTTCAGCCTTAGTGAATTTTTTGATTGCCTTCCTGCCTACTTGATTGGCCACTGCCTTACGCAATCTTGATCTACTTGCTTGGTGCTGTTGAGTCCTTGTGATGTTCTGTAGTGCTTGATTGCTGGTATTTTTGTACTGGTAAATTATTTTTACTCAGCAGTAATGATATTCTGAATTTGTGAGTGTGTGTAATTGGTGTGGCATCTAAGATGGCTGATGCAGAATGTGGCCTGCCTTTTTTTCACAAAACGTTAGAGAGACAATGGGGAGAATGAAAAAATAAAAGTCACCAGTCTTCACAATATTGACGTCTTTGGTGTTTCCTTCTTAAGTATAACTTTCTCTCCAGACAGAATCGATTGATATTTATTAGTAAAATGTTCTTTTATACGGTTTCTTCATCCCCTTCCAATATTTGCCTTTTTGTCATGTTAAGTGAAAAACAGCATAGAAAATGTGAGGTTTTATAACAATATTAGTTGTGCATAACAGAAAGTGAGCATTTACAAAACTGTCAGACTCAAATGAATGTAGACACAAAGTGCTGGAGTAACACAGCGGGTCAGGCAGCATCTGTGGAGAAAAAGGATGCTGTTCCTGCAATTTGGGTCAGAACCCTTCTTTAGACTTTAGTTACCCATCCTTTTTCTCCACAGATGTTGCCTGACCTGCTGAATTACTCCAACACTTTGTGTCTATCTTCGGTATAAACCAGCAGCTGCAGTTCCTTTCTACACAGACACAAATGAATGTTTGATAACTATATACATCATTAGGCAGTCTGAAGGTCCCCATCCAAGATGTCACATATCCATACTCTACAGATGCTGCCTGACCCACTGAGTTACCCCAGCACTTTGTGTCTGTTAAATAATTAAAAGTTTGGCCCTGTAATTATGCCAACTAAAACTTACCCTAGGTTTAAGGTGAAGGGGTAAAGATTTTATAGGAATCTGAGGGGTAACTTTGTCACACAAAGGGTGGCAGGTGTGTGGAACGAGCTGCCGGAGGAGGTAGTTGAGGCAGGGACTATCGCAATGTTAAAGGAGCAATTAGACAGCTACATAGATAGGACAGGTTTAGAGGGATATGGGCCAAACACAGGCAAGTGGGACTAATGTGGATTGGACATGTTGGTCAGTGTGGGCAAGTTGGGCTGAAGGGCGTGTTTCCACACTGTAAGACTCTATGACTATTATCACGTTCTTCTGAGAATGTCATGCCACTCTGTAGCTTGTTTTTGAGAAGTTACGGGAAGTTTCACATCCTTACTTACCTGTGGAAATATACAGAAGCCGATCAACCTACAAACCTGCACTTCCTTGGAATGCGGGAGGAAACCGGAGCACCTGGGGAAAACCCATGCGGTCACAGGGGAACGTACAAATTCTGCACAGACAGCACCCGTAGTCAGGATCAAACCTGGGTCTCCGGCGTTGTAAGGCTCCTTCTCTACCGCTGTGCCACTGTGCCGCCCCCATAATTTGGAAATGAAGTGAAAACCTGTGGCACACTTGAGGTTGGATGCCTCCAAAAACAGGAAGAGCTGACACAAAGCTTGAGAGAAGTTGACATGATCTGCGAAGATTGTCTTGAATGGAATGAATTTCAGAAGCATGATACGATATGCATTTGTTACTACGTATTTTATTTAGTGCTACCCACGAAGGAGACATTTTGAAACAAAGAACTCTAGAGAAGCCCATGTAACAGACTTCATGACACACTTAGATAAGGAAGTTAACTTTCTGTGGGAATTTCTTAAATTCAGCGGTCAATGTGAAAAACCAAGAGAACTGTTGTAAATGATAAGCTCTGAACAGAAGATCAATTTTGGCGGTTTCAGTGGAATAGCAAACAACACCGATGTTCAGTCCACCTTGGCCTATCCTGGTTGCCAAACATATTAACTCTCCTTCCAATCCCCACACTGACCTTTCTGTCCTGGGCATCCACTATCAGAGTGAAGCCACACACAAATTGCAGGAACAGCACCTCATAATTTGCATGGGCAGCTTACACCCCAACAGTGTGAATATTGATTGCTCTCATTTCAAGTAACTCCTGCATTTCCACCCTCATCCCTCTCTCCCTCTCTCCCCCTCTCCCCCACCCTAGTCATCCTACTAGTTCGACTATTTGCATCCTTGTACTCCTGTCGTTAGCACATCTTCCCCAGAACAACAATGGGCCATTATGGACTCCACCCTTTCTTAGGCCTTCTGTTGCCGACCCAGAATTGTTTCGGCTTTTCTCGCCTCCAGTTTGTTTCCCCACCGTCCCCCTCCACCTCCACCCCCCCACCCTCTACTTTCAGTCTAAAGAAGGGCTCCATTCTGAAACGTCACCTATTCCTTTTCTCCAGAGATGCTGCCTGACCCGTTGAGTTACTCCAGCACTTTGTGTCGATCTTCGATATGAACCAGTATCTGCAGTTCCCCCCTAGACAATACTTAAATATGGACGAACCACTCTTCACTGATTTCATTCAAATGATGGAACTTTCCCTGTGAAAATGTTACCCACACAACTTGTGGCAAAAAATCAACTGAAAAGAAGTGCTGCTGCAACTACAGGCAAATGAACAGGTAAACCAAACATCGCTGGCACCCTCACTAGAGGTTAGTTCATAAATTCATAATTTACAGGAGCAGAATTAGGCCATTTGGCCCATCAAGTCTACTCTGCCATTCAATCATGGCTGATCTAGCTTTCCCTCTCAAACCCATTCCCCTGCCTTCTCCCCATAACCCCTGACACCCTTACAAATCAAGAATCTGTCAACGGTCCATTGACTTGGCCTCCACAGCCGGCTGTGGCAATGAATTCCACAGACTTACCACCCTTTGTAAAGAAATTCCTCCTCATCTCCTTTCCAAATGTATGCCCTTTTTATTTTGAGGTCATGGCCCCTGGCCTTAGACTCTCCAATTAGTGGAAACATCCTCTCCACATCCACTCTATCCAGGCCTTTCACTATTCGGTTAGTTTCATAGAAACATAGAAACATAGAAAATAGGTGCAGGAGTAGGCCATTCGGCCCTTCGAGCCTGCACCACCATTCAATATGATCATGGCTGATCATCCAGCTCAGTAGCCTGTACCTGCCTTCTCTCCATACCCCCTGATCCCTTTAGCAAAAAGGGCCACATCTAACTCCCTCTTAAATATAGCCAATGAACTGGCTTCAACTACCTTCTGTGGCAGAGAATTCCACAGACTCACCACTCTCTGTGTGAAGAAATGTTTTCTCATCTCGGTCCTAAAAGACTTCCCCCTTATCCTTAAGCTGTGACCCCTGGTTCTGGACTCCCCCAACATCGGGAACAATCTTCCCGCATCTAGCCTCTCCAACCCCTTAAGAATTTTATATGTTTCTATAAGATCCCCCCTCAGTCTTCTAAATTCCAGCGAGTACAAGCCCAGTCTATCCAGTCTTTCCTCATATGAAAGTCCCGCCATCCCAGGGATCAATCTGGTGAACCTTCCCTGTACTCCCTCTAAGGCAAGAACGTCTTAATGAGGTTATTCAGAATGAGACTTCACAGCACCTAAGCAGACATTTGTCACCAGCCATAACCATTAGGACAGTATCAGCCTCATTTGGACATCCATGGCTGCACTGCCACAGACCAAATCCACTTTCGCAAATGTTCAGAAAGATAACTATTATGAAAGAAGTGGGTGATAAAATCAGTGAAGAATCTACTAATACATCAGTTTGCAGCTTGGACTTGAATCAATGAGACTCATGGGAGAAATAATTTATTCATTTATGTCTGTCAAATACTTTCAAGAGGAAACAGTGTTAGAGAGAAAGGAAGCAAAAGGATATTCAGAACAGTTACAGGGAGGGGAGAGAAGAAGCAAAAATAAACTAGTTTCATTCTATTTTATAAATAGTATTGAAGTGAACCTAACTGAACTAGGCGTAGTCACCACTGAATGGAAATACACTTTTATATTTAGTTTTAGTTTTAGAGATACAGCATGGAAATAAGTCCTTCAGCCCACCGAATCTGCGCTGACCAGCGATCCCTGCACACGAGCATTAGCCTACACATTAGGGATAATTTGCAATCTTACTGAAGCCAATTAACCTACAAATCCACATGCCTTTGAAGTATGGGAGCATCAGGAGAAAACCCACGCTGTCACAGGTAGAACGTACAAACTGTTCTGACAGCACCCGTAGCCAGGATCGAACCCGTGTCTCTGGTGCTGCAAGGCAGCAATACTACCGCTGCACCACCGTGCAAACCAAGATTCTGTTCCTCGTGATAATCTGAGGTTTTAGTCAGACCACCAAAACTAATTATAGGGATATTTAATAATGAAATATTAGGTAAAAATGCAAACAGTCTGGTTCAGCCTGAAACAGTGGACAAAGATGGGGATCAAACTGATGGGAAAGTGTTAATCACGGTGTGAATGAGGATAAGAATATGAATGACACATTCATTCCTAACAATATTTTGACCTTGAATTGTTAATGGTTTTTCCTTCCCAAGGCCATAGACTTTTGATCTAAAGGCTTTAATACCCTGAACTCATGCAAGTCCATTAATTTCCATCCTGAGATTTCATTCGACTGGATACCCGCAGCTTTCTAAAGAGAGATTAGCTGATTTACCTTTTGTATTAACTGTTTTTGCCAATTTAGTTCTGGTAATTCTCATTCTAAGAATGGAGTCATTATTCTGAATTCTCTGTAGCTACTATTTTGAAGTAACTTATTTATACTTTTCCTATCAAACTGATTTTTAATCATTTTTAAACTCTTCAGTTCAATCAGCCCTCAACCTGCTCAGTTCGGGTGATTAGAAGTTTAGTTTAGTTTATAGCTACAAAGTGCCGGAGTAACTCAACTGGTCAGGCCGCATCTCTGGAGAAAAAGGATGGGTGATGTTCCAGGTCAGAACCCTTCTTCAGACTCAAGTTTAATTCAGTTTAGTTCAGTTTGGAGATCCAGCATGGGAACAGATCCACTGAGTCTGTGTCGACCAGTGATCACCCAGACACTAGTTCCATCCTATCCATTAGGAACAATTTACAGAAGCCAATTAACCTACAAACCCACAAGTCTTTGGAATGTGGGAGGAAACTAGAGCACCTAGAAGAAGCCCACGTGGTCACAGGGAGAACGTACAAACTCTATACTGTAGTCAGGATCAAATCCGGGTCTCTGGTGCTGTAAGACAGCAACTCAACCGCTGTGCCACTGTGGTGTCCTTTTGCAACTTATCCTGATTGGTGAAACTATTTAAACTCCAACAGCGTCCCAATACATCTCTGTGGTGTCTCTATAAAAGAGCAATACTGACTTTAGTTTAGTGTAGAGATAGATAAAGCACGGAAACAGGCCCTTCGACCCACTGAGAACATGCCGACCAACAATCCCTGCACATTAATACTACCCTACACACACTAGGGACAATTTTACATTTATACATTTATACCAAGCCAGTTAACCTACAAACCTGTACGTCTTTGGAATTTGGGAGGAAACCAAAAACCTCTGAGAAAACACACGCAGGTCACGGGGAGAATGTACAAATGTCGTGCAGACAAGCACCCGTAGTCAGGATCGAACCTGGGTCTCTGGCGCTGTTAGGCAGCAGCTCGACTGCTGTGCCACCATGCTGCCGACTTAGTGAGAATTACCACTGAAAAGGACTGCAGTTCTCTCGATGAGGTGAGACAAAGGCTCCTCCATCATTGGCTTAACAGTTGGTTCCCATACACACCGGGCGGCACGGTGGCACAGCGGTAGAGTTTCTGCCTTACAGCGAATGCAGCGCCGGAGATTCAGGTTCGATCCTGACTACGGACGCCGTCTGTACGGAGTTTGTACATTCTCCCCGTGACCTGCGTGGGTTTTCTCCGATATCTTCGGTTTCCTCCCACACTCCAAAGACGTACAGGTATGTAGGTTAATTGACTGGGTAAATGTAAAAATTGTCCCTAGTGTGTGTGTAGGATAGTGTTAATGTGCGGGGATCGCTGGGCGGCGTGGACTCGGTGGGCCGAAGGGCCTGTTTCCACGCTGTATCTCTAAATCAAAAAAAATCTTAAATTTGGCTGCTTTGTTTAATGTAAATGGGACACAATGTATTTAATTAACAAGTATTACTTTTTTTAATTTGCATTTATTAATTCTACACCTCTCTACCTAAAGGGGCACATCCCCCCTTTTAACCTTGTTAATTCACTCATAAATGTACAGTAAAGAGCATATTGATTGGTTGCATCAGGGCCCGGTTCAGCAACTGATGAGCAAAGAAGATTGCAAAAGGTGGTGAACACTGCCCAATCCATCACAGGTACTGGCCTCCCCATTATCAAAGCGATCTACAGGAGTCGATGCCTCAGGAAGGCAGCCAGCATCATCAGAAACCCACACCAGCCTGGCCACACTCTCATTGCAAACCTGCCATTGGGGAGGAGTTATGGGAGCCTGAAAACGGTAACATCCAGGTTCAGGATCAGCTTCTTCCCTACAGCTATCAGTCTATTAAACACTACAACCTTTAAATAGGCTCAGAAATATATAGACGGGGACATTTTTGTTTAACTTTGCGCCTCTATGGACTATTTATTTGTCTGTGATTTTTTACATATCCTGAACTTTTTTATTGTATATTATGAGTTTTTACAGAGTAACATGTTTACATATCTGTTATGCTGCTGCAAGTAAGAATTTAATTTCTTAGACATATGACCACAAACACTCTTCATTCTTAAAATGTTTAACTATTAACTTTGATATTCTTCAGACGTTTTGTACAAAACCCTCTATATTTCTAATGCACCCTCTATATTTATTTTTCTACTCCGAAATGTATATGATCGGACCTGAGACAGTCATTGAGCACAAGCCTATTAATTTCCCTGGCACTATTTCTTTACGAATGTACATTTCCTTTGGTTCCATCCTCCCACCACAGCCTTGGTTGCCTCGGGTATGTGGGAGATTATTGGTTCCTTCTATGCCGAAGACAGAAAAATACATATGTGCTTTTAACTGCGCTGCCGTTTTTTGTGCCAATTATAATTTCCAATATTTCTGACCTTAGGGGATCTATCTGTGCCTTCACTAACTTTTTTCTCTTCAAATATTTCAAAATACGTTTACTCATAAGCTCCCGAATATTGCAAAGTATGGGATTTTTGGAGGTGAAATTATATACATTGGTATACATTGATGGATGATAACCGAACCTCCAACAAGACGTTTAAGAATATTTATTTGCCAAATGCACCAGATATGAACAGGAACAATTAAATTCTTGGTGCAGGCTTTGTAGGCATGTTCAACAAAACAACACAACAGCAAGAAATACAAAGTGGTTGGATTGTCCCTGGATTTATCAGCGACTCCATTCCCATCGCACAATACATTCAGGTTCTCTCGTTTGCTATTAATACACAAGAATATCTATGGAACCAGCTCCAGGTTCTTGTCACAGTTGGACAAGTACGTACACCAACTGCAGAGGCAATTTTAGCCTAATTATCTCCCCTCGGTTTCTTTTAGGATGGTCCCAGTATAAGGAAGGATGAACATGTACTAGTTATATGTTTTGTATGTTTGACCCTAGTTAGGCGTTGCCAGACTCCCTAGATCAGTGCAAGTGGGACACATTTCCCTGCAGACGGACAGAGACTGTAATTATTTCTCAGTGACCTAGTTGTGGAAACTTGATGTCCATGACTTTCAGCAAAAAGAACAGCATTAGTGACAAGTTTCAAGAGATTATTGGAAGAATCAGGTGGTTTTTGCTTTGAAAGGAGATATCTAGGGTGATCTTGCAGAGATGTAACAGCATCGTGAAACTAAAGGAAAAAAATATTTCAAAATAAATTACATGAATAGAAAACGGAACACAGGTACCAAAATAGGCCTGATAGTTTAACTTAGTTTGGAGTACAGTGTGGAAACAGACCCTTTGGCCCACTGAGTCTGCGCTGACCAGCGATCACTCATACACTAGTTCTATCCTACACACTAGGGACAAATTATAGACACCAATTAATCTACAAACCTGCATGTCTTTGGAAGGTGGGCAGAAACTGGAGCACCTGGAGCAAACCCACGCTGCAACAGGGAGAACGTACAAACTCCGTAAAGACAGCACCCGCAGTCAGGATTGAATGTGGGTCCGTGGCGCTGTAAGGCAGCAACTCTACTGCAGCGACGCCCTTAGATGGACTATTCATCTTCATGTAAACAGTGAACACAAAGTGAATGGCAAAGACCAAGGGAATTCTCAACAGCGATCAAAATATTGGCAAATTAATGAGGTAAAATGGCTCAATTTGCTGCTGTGACCTTGTCGAATGAATTTACTCAGACCAGATGTGCAACTATACTTTTGTTGGTGACATACTGTGCCAAATAAGTTTAAATAAATAATTGGCACAACGAGACCATAGTTTTTTGTGGTTGCTGGTATTGTTAGAGTTAATGCCAATATAAATGTTAAAGAACTTAAATTGATCATTGGTAGCCTATTGCTTTCCCTCTGAATGTGTAGGCCATCATGGGTAAAAGAGGGTGGGGAAAGTTCAACCCAAGAAGGGAACATACTGGACCTTGTTTTGGGAAATGAGCCTGGCCAGGTGACTGCTGTTTCAGTGGAGAAACATTTTGTGGATAGTGATCATAACTCCATAAATTTTAAGATAGACACAAAATGCTGGAGTAACTCAACAGAACAGGCAGCATCTCCGGAGAGAAGGGATAGGTGACGTTTCGGGTCGAGACGTCTGAAGAAGGGTCTCAACCTTAAACGTCACCCATTCCTTCTCTCCTGAGATGCTGCCTGTCCCGCTGAGTTACTCCAGTTTTTGGTGTCTATCTTCGGTTTAAACCAGCATCTGCAGTTCCTTCCTACACATTCCTATCCATAAATTTTAAAGTAGAAACAAGCAACTGCAGATCAGGCAACATCTCAAGAGAGGATGGATAGAATTGTTTCGGGTCGAGACCCTTCTTCAGCCACATAAGTTTTAAGATTGTTTTGGATAGGGAGAAGGCTGGACCTTGTGGGAATTTATTAGGCAGGAGCTCAGGAGGGTATATTGAGAGCAATTGTGATTGCACATGCCCACATCTGACATGTGGGAGTGATTTGAAGACCAGTTGATGGAAGTTATGAAGGTGCATGTTCCAGTCAGGAGAAGGGATAGGGAGGGCAAAGTAGGGGAACCCTAGATGACCAAAGAAGTACATATTGGATCAAAAAGTAAAGGAAGTTCATTCAAGGTTTCAGAAGATGGAATCAGACAGGGCCGTGAAGAAATATAAAGAAAGGAGGAAAAAACTCAAGCAAGTGATTGGAAGGGCCAAAAGGGGCCACAAAATGGCTTTGGTGAGCCAGAATAATGAAAATCCTAAAGCTTTTCATACTTACATTAAAAACAAGAGGGTGCCCAGGGAGAAGATGGGACAACTCAAGGATGAAGAAGGGAATTTGTGCTTGGAATCTGGGGATAAAGGCTAGGTACTAAACAAATACTTTGCACCTGTTTGCACGAAGATGGCTGAGTGAGGAGAGGAGAGGGGCGTCGGTCCACGGGTACCGCTCCAGTACATCGAGCGTGCAGTCCGACCGGACTTTGGACTTTGAATAATGGCGCCAAAAATGGCAATGCCTGCATGTGTAATATATGCATAAAGAATTTCTCTGTGCAGTTGCATGTGTGACAAATAAAGCACCTTTGAACCATTGAATATTGGTGGGAAAGGATTCTGCTGGGCAGGTTAAAGCAAAAAGTGATAAAACAGCAGTTTTTTGTATAATCATAATCATAATCATATTTTATTAGCCAAGTATGTTTTGCAACATATGAGGAACTTTATTTGCCATACAGTCATATCAATGAAAAGCAACAGAACACACAAAATACATTTTAACATGAACATCCACCACAGTGCCTCCTCCACATTCCTCACTGTGATGGAAGGCGAAACAAAGTTCAATATCTCACTTCTCAGTTCTCCCGCGGTCGGGGGCCTCTAACCTTCCGTTGACGGGATGATCTTGACTCCCGTAGCCGGTGACAGGGCTTCCTCGTCAGGGCGAACAAGCTCCTGCATTGGGGGGGGAGGGAAATCTCAGCTCCCCCGCGCTGGGCAATCTCTCCCGGGTCGGGGCTACTCGAACATCGTGCGGCTTTTGTGCGGTTTCCCGACGTCGGTCTCTACCCGAGACTGCAAGCTCCTTGATGTTAAAGTCCGCAGGCCGCAGTTGGAGCATCGATCCCAGGCAAGGGATCACACGCTCTAAAGGTAAGCCCCATGGTGGGGTTCAAAGTCAGTTCTGAGCAAGGCCTCCAGCTCCACGATGTTAGGCCGCAGAGCGACCGGAGATACGATCCAGAAAACAATCGCATCTCCGGCAAAGTAAGAGAATGAAAAAAAGTTTCCCCCGACCCCCCCGCCCATCCCGCACATAAAACAAACCAGAGAACATTAGCACATACTTTCGAAACATATCAAAAATAACAAACAAAAGATGAAAAAGACGGACTGTAGGCGAGGCTGCCATTGTGTATCCACCCGGTATGTATTCATACCTCAGCACTGTAGAAAACCTGGGATAGTTTAACAGACACAAAGGTGAAATTAACACAGAGAAAAGAAGGTATGTTCTTCAAATCCATGAAAGGGAAGAATATTACAAAAAAGACTCACTTCAGAGACCATAGCAGCAGCCTTGATGTAGAGGCAGGAAGATTGTAAAACCCTGAATAGTTTGCTCCTGAAGTGGAATAAGTACATCTTACAGACGTGGGCTGGAAGCAGTAAGTTAAAGGTAGAGTATTGTAACTGATAAACAAGGAAAGGACACGTCACGGAGGTCTTTATGCTTATGTATAGCATGATTTTACTGGAGTGAATGCAAACCAAAGCATTTTGCAGTATCCAGGTGCATATGGCAATAGAGTAACTTTAGACTTTGGACCAGAGATACCGTATGGAAACAGAACCTTCCACAACGCCCAGCAATCACCCCATACACTAACACTAGGGACAATTTACAGCTTTTACCAAAGCCAATTAACCTACAAACCTGCATGACTTTGGAGTGTGAGAGGAAACCGGAGTGCCGGGAGAAACCCCACGCGGTGCCAATGTTCATTGCTGGCTTGGCATGCAGAGAGTTAGCAACTTCAAATTTCAGCCAGTCAACATCTCAGATCATTGTTTCCAGGGCCCAGAACACAGATGTAACCACGAAGAAGGATTGTGGGAGGGTACCGGAGCACCCGGAGAAAACCCACACGGTCACAGGGAGAGCATACAAACTCCGTACAGCCAGCACCCATTGTCAGGATCAAACTCGGGTCACTAGTGCTACAAGGCAGCAACTCTACCACTGCACCACTGTGCCACAATTGAACATTGAAGTGTACACCTGATTCTGAAAAGCAGGGAGTGAAAATAGCACAGGTCGCGATTTTCCAAATAGTCTTTGATTACCCGCTCGTGACTGGAAGATGGCAATGCAGAGAATGTGGCACAATTGTTTAAAAAAGGGATAGATTGAGAAACTCGGGGCTAATCAGTCTGATGTTGGTTGAGTGCGAATTGGGAAAATATTCTGAAGGGTTGCATAGATCAGCATTTGGAAGCACACTGGTTAATGAAAGACAGTCAGCATGGATTTGTTCAGGGAAGGATGTGTCTGACCAACTTAATTACATTTGCGGCAGTAGCAAGGGTTGTTGATGCAGTATGTATGGATTTTAGTGAGGCATTCGACAGTCCCCATTGGCAGATTAATCAGGAATGCAAAAGTCTAAAGAAAAAGTCCCAAAGAGACAAGTTGAATGAAAAATTGAACAGGGCAATGCTCAGCAGGAATTTCAATGACTATAGGACTGCATGCAGTGAAGCTCAGTGCTTGGACCATTTTCATGCAATAAATGTATAATTTGTAAATAAATTATGGGATCACAATTAAGGAGTTTGCAAGATGACACCAAAACTACCAGTGTGCCTCAATGTGAGATTGAGAGCTTCATGCTACAGGAAGTCCTTAAATTGACCGATGAGATGAGTATATAAATAGCAAATAGATTTCTGTCCTTTGAAAAGTGATGTATTTGGGGAGCTGAAAACAAGGCTATGGAATACATAATAAATGGTATGAAGCTTAGAAGTGTGGAGGAATGAGAGATCTTAGAGGGCATATTTAGAAAACTCTGAATGCGCAGGCCTGGTAAGTAAGGTGGTTCGGAAGGAATACCAGCCACGCTTCATTTGCTGAGGCATAAGACAAGAATAGGGAGGATGTGTCTCAAAGGTATAAAACTCGTAGCTAGAGTATTGTGTACAGTACCACACTGCAAGAAGAAAGCAATAACAATTGAAAAGACACAAAGCAGATTGTCAAGGAGATAGACACAAAACACAGGTGTAACTCAGTGGGTCTGGCAGCATCTCTGGAGAAAAATAAAAGGCGATGTTTCGACCCTGAACCCTTCTTCAGACTGAATGCAGAGGTCGGGGGGATGCGTGGGGTGGGGGGTGGGGGTGGGGGTGGGGGAGTGGGGAATAAACTGCAGGTGTGAAAATGCCACAATCACAGAGGGGGAGCAGCGAGAGAGGGTGTTGCAGAGGGAGAGGAGGAGAACTTCTTGAAAGCAGACATACCTTGAGGAGATTTTGCAGAGGAGCAGACAAAATGTGTAGGAAGGAACTGCAGATGCTGGTTCATACCAAAGATAGACTCAAAACGCGGGAGCAACTCAGTGGGTCAGGCTACTAAACATAGACACAAAACGTTGGAGTAAACACTGCCAAGCCTGGAAAATTACAGATAGAGATAGGAAGGCTAGTGTTTTTTTTAGAGAGGTACGACTTAGACTGAGAAGAGTTAATTGGAGTTGTGGAAAATTGAGTCCTCAACTGGTTAACAGAAAAACTTCACATTTCTGAACAGATGGACATGGATTTATATTGACTTGTTGAAAAACATACTTCAATTGCAAGTGGGAGCAAAACAAAAAGTGCTGGAGGAACTCAGCGAGTCAGGCAGTATCTGTGGAGGGGCTGGACAGACATGGTTTCGGGTCAGTAACCTTCTTCAGATTGATTGTAGAAGTCGAGAGAAAGCTGGAAAAGAGAGGTGAGGGTGGGACGAAACCAGGCAAGTGATGGGTTAGGGTTAGGGTCAGTACCCTTCTTCAGATTGATTGTAGAAGTTGAGAGAAAGGTTAGGGAGGTGGTTTGAATGGCAGGTAGAAGGCTATAAGTTACAGCCTGTACAGATAGTAGGGAAAAAAAAGCCTCGCCACGTTTACAAAGTACCTGTTTAAACACTTTAAGAACCATTGGCCATGTGGCAATTGGACAAAACAGACGGAAGTACAATTAACCAATTAATCAAGTGTTGGCCAGTGTGGACACAATGGAACAACTGGCGTTTTGCATCAAATGTTTCTGCTATTCTGTGAATACTGCAAGTTTGACTTGGTAAGCACCAGGATTGGCATCAAGTCACACAGCTTGTTGATCCCTCATTTAAGAGTCTTTGAGTCTCAACGGTGCATTCTGGAAGCCGGTCAGAACACTGCTGATTGTTTCCCCACTGCGGTGCTGAGGAGTTGCTGCACTGCTGTCTATCAAGTGAAGTGTTATCCCAATGCCCCATGTACTCTCTTGGGTGAATGTGCCACTGTTTTAAAGAACAGGGCAGTGCTCGCTGGTGTCTGGAGGAACTGCAGATGTAGGTTTAAACCGAAGATAGACACGAAAAGCTGGAGTAACTCAGCGGGACAGACAGCATCTCTGGATAAAAAGGATGGGTGATGTTTCGGGTTGGGACCCTTCTTCAGACTGGTCCTGAACCGAAATGTCACCCATCCCTTTCCTTCGGAGATGCTGCCTGACTCGCTGAGTTACTCCAGCATTTTGTGTTGAACTTCGGTATAAACCAGCATCTGCAGTTCCTTTCCTACACAAGAAACAGAATGACTCGAACCTGCTGTCATTTAACTAGGAGACACAGATGTATGGCCTCGCGATCTTCACCAGCCCTGACACCAGCAACTGGATGGATACTATTCCCACAACAGGTGTAAGACTTTAATCACAACATTTCTACGTAATGATCCTTAATAACGACACTTAATTGGAGCGAACAATTGCTCTGGGTGTGCAGGGAAATCCTCACGAACATAGCAGCTGCCGAAAATATCTCTGTGGTGACCTTCATTAATTTACAACTATCGGGAATGACCGGATTCTGGAGGAAGAAACGCATTTTGTAAAGCACTCTTTGTAAACAGCACCAAAATATGGCGATGTGCATGTGTGGGTTGTGCAAACGAATTTCAATGTGCTGTAAGTACGTGACACTAAAGAACCATTGACCATTTAGAATTTAGAATCATAGTCATACAGTGTGGAAGCAGGCCCTTCGGCCCAACTTGCCCACATAACCAACATGTCCCATTTACACCGGTCCCACCTGCCCGCATTTGCCCCATATTCCTCTAAACCTGTCCTATCCATGTACCTGAATAAATGTTTCTTAAACATTGCGATATACCTGCCTCAACTCCCTCCTCTGGAAGCTCGTTCCATACACCTACCACCCTTCACGTAAAAAAGTTACCCCTGAGGTTCCTATTAAACTATCACCCCTCACCTTAAACCTATGTCCTCTGGTTCTCGATTCCCCTACTATGGCCAAGTGACTCTCTGCATCCTCCCGATGTATTCCTCTCATGATTTTGAACAAAATGCTGGAGTAACTCAGCAGGTCAGGCAGCATCTAGGAGAGAGGGAATGGGCGACGTTTCGGGTCGAGACCCTTCTTCAGACTGATGTCAGGGGGGCGGGACAAAGAAAGGATATAGGTGGAGACAGGAAGACAGAGGGAGTACTGGGAAGGGGGAGGGGAAGAGAGGGACAGAGGAACTATCTAAAGTTGGAAAAGTCAATGTTCATACTGCTGGGCTGCAAACTGCCCAAGCGAAATATGAGGTGCTGTCCCTCTCTTCCCCTCCCCCTTCCCAGTTCTCCCTCTGTCTTCCTGTCTCCACCTCTATCCTTCCTTTGTCCCGCCCCCCTGACATCAGTCTGAAGAAGGGTCTCGACCCGAAACGTCACCCATTCCCTCTCTCCGAGTTGCTACCTGACCTGCTGAGTTACTCCAGCATTTTGTGATACCTTCGATTTGTACCAGCATCTGCAGTTATTTTTCTACATGATTTTGAACGCCTCATTTAAAAAAATGTCCCCATTCTTTCCTGTAGTTTTGTTACATCCACATCAATGACCGTGGTCCCTTTTGTGCAAATTTGTAGGTTTCACTCTAGATTAGGGTTAAAACATTCATGAAATAAAACTGGCCGCAAGAGAGGTCTGATGCAATTGGATTGTAGAATGTGAATCACACAGTAACTCTAACCCTGGTATGGATGCGTTGTAAATGAATACCAATAACAGATGTTGTGATGGCAATCTATTAGTTCCACAGTTGCTAACCTCATGCATATTTTATTTTAGAGATACAGCGTGGAAACAGGCCCTTCGGCCTACCGGGTCTGCACCGACCAGAGATCACCTCTTCACTAGTTCTATCCTACACCCCAGGGACAATTTACAGAAACCAATTAACCTGCAGACCTGTACCCTGCCAATACCTGCAGGTTTTGTACCTGCCAATGTTTTTCAGACTTTAAACTTTAGAGATACAGGGTGGAAACAGGCCCTTCGGCCCTCCGATTCCGTGCTGACCAGCGATCACCCCGTGCACTAACACTAGCCACAACTTCCCATTTTTACCAAAGCCAACTAATCTACAAACCTGTACATTTGGGAGGAAACCAGGGAAAGCCCACACAGTCACAGGGAGAACGTACAAACTCGGCACAACTCCCAGACACCACCCGTAGTCAGGATGGAACGCTGTATAGCAGCAAATCTACCGCTGCACCACTGTGCCGCCCTGATGTCAGGTGCCTGACGAATAAGGTCCTTGAGAGAATTCCCAGCCAATCCTAAATGGTCCTGACGGTGCATTCAAATGAGTGTTGCTGCTGCATTTCCCTTACTCAGCCGGTTCCTCTCTCTCACCTCTTAGGGATCCTGTGGCAGAGGTTTATCCCATTTGATAGCCCACAGGATGTAGCGGAAAATGACAAAAAATACCCTCTGTCCCCACTACGGAATCAACACTGGAAGTGTATCTTGAGGTAGGCAAAGATGCTCTGCACAATGGGTGGCACAGTGGCACAGCGGTAGAGCTGGTGCCTTACAGCGCCAGAGACCCGGGTTCAATCCTGACTACGGGCACTGTCTGTACAGATTTTGTACGATCTCCCTCTGACTGCGTGGGTTTTACCCGAGTGATCCGGTGTCCTCCGACACTCCAAAAACGAACATCTTTGAAGGTTGATTGGCTTTGGTAAAAATTGTAAATTGTCATAAGGTGATAGGAGTAGAATTAGGCCATTCGGCCCATCAAGTCGACTCCGCCATTCAATCTTGGCTGATTTATCTCTCCCTCCTATACCAATTCTCCTGTCTTCTCCCCGTAACCTCTGACACCTGTACTAATCAAGAATCTATCTATCTCTGCCTTAAAAATATCCACTGACTTGGCCTCCACAGCCTTCTGTGTAAAGAATTCCACAGATTCACCAACATCTGACTGAAGACATTTCTCCTCATCTCCTTCCTAAAATAACGTCCTTTAATTCTGAATTCTGAACCAACTTTGTCCCTGGTGTGTAGGGTAGTGTTGGTGTATGGGGTGATTGCTGGTCAGTGTGGATTCAGTGGGCCGAAGGGCCTGTTTCTGTGCTGTATCTCTAAACTAAAGTAAATCACTGAGTTTGAAAGCCCCAGCTTCTGAAGACATTGTTCTATGAAAAGATGGGAACAAGGCTTCCTGAACAATGTTGAGGGTTGCAGTTTTTGGACACACGTGTGTCTTATCATATCATATCATATCATATATATACAGCCGGAAACAGGCCTTTTCGGCCCTCCAAGTCCGTGCCGCCCAGCGATCCCCGCATATCCTACACCCACTAGGGACAATTTTTTTACATTTACCCAGCCAATTAACCTACATACCTGTACGTCTTTGGAGTGTGGGAGGAAACCGAAGATCTCGGAGAAAACCCACGCAGGTCACGGGGAGAACGTACAAACTCCTTACAGTGCAGCACCCGTAGTCAGGATCGAACCTGAGTCTCCGGCGCTGCATTCGCTGTAAAGCAGCAACTCTACCGCTGCGCTACCGTGCCCTTCCTTCCTCAAGGATCTGGACCTGCCTGTCCTGTAGCTTCATCTTATGAGAATATCGGCAGGTCCACTGCACAGCCCCTGGCAAAAGGCATCCTGCCGAGAGTCATTGTGGAAACTTGCAGCAGCCTCCCAATGTACCAAATAGCCTGAAGTAGTGTAAGCGACTGAGTATTATTCACATTGCAATGTTGGGATGGCATGGAAACAGGATTCTCAGTTTATTTTTAATCAGGAAAGCATGACTTGGCTCTCCATGTAACCTTGGCATGACGGATATTGCTCGGTACACTTCCTGCCATGCCTGTCATACGAGGATGATTTTCATGATGTTGTCAAGCTGGAAAGGGTGCGGAGGAGATTTACGAGGATGTTGCCAGGACATGGGGGCCTGCGCTATAGGGAGAGGTTGAGCAGACTAAGGCTTTGGTCCTTGGCACGCAGGAGAACGAGGAATGATCATATAGAAGTGTACAAAATCATGAGAGGACTAGATTCTTGCACAGTTTCTTGCCCAGAGTAGGGAAATCAAGACGCAGAGGACAGAGGTTTAAGGTGAGAGGGGGGAAATATTTAATTGGAACCTGAGGGGTAACTTTAACACACAGAGGGCGGTGGGTGAATGGAAAGAGCTACCGGAAGTGGTAGTTGAGGCAGGTCTTATTGTAATGCTTAAGAAACATTTAGACAGGTACATGGATAGGACTGGTTGAGAGGGATATGGGCTAAACGCAAGCAGGTGGGACGAGTGTAGATGGGATATGTTGGCCGGTGTGGGCAAGTTGGGTTGAAGGGCTTATTTCCACACTGTATCACTATAGGACTCGATAACTATTGGATTCTTGGTTGACAGCTTCAATTTGTACACAAAACATCGACAGTCAAACATTGACACCAACCTGCGTGAGGTAGTTTCCAGGTATATAATTCCACAACAAATATTTCACATCCCCAATCTCCGTTGTTCACAGTTGGTCACCAGTTTAAAAAAAAAACTTGATGGAAAGTAAAGATCAATCTGTGTTGCAGTCTGACCTTTGTGAGTAGACTCAAATCTAAAAGCAGTGATCTTTTGACTCTTGGCTACTAATGGCTTTAATGTCACTTCTTTGCTTTGGAGTGCCCAACAATCCAATCAGAACTGTGCTGGGTCATTCATCACTCTTTCATTATCGTGTTAGTCAAATCCTACTTCCTCCATTTGGCACACGCACACTTTATATGTGTTGCCTTAGTGCAATTATATCCATTTACTGTGGACCAGCATCGTCAATCTTCATCAGCTGTAGTAAAACGCCACCATCTGGTCAATAATAATCCTGTTTTTTTCTCTTTTGTGCATTGCTGGCTCCTTGGAGTTAATCCTTTAAATTGAAAGGAAGAGGGCTTCTAATTTGCTCCATAGGTCTTATTTAATTCACCTCAGCTTTTGTTTGTTTTCTTTGCACTGCGAGCCTTTTTTTGGTCCTTTGACAGTGTCTTTAAGCACACAAAACAACTCCTATTCTATAAGAGGCACACGAGACTGCAGATGCTGGGGTCCGCAGCAACAAAAGGGGTTCTGCTGGCGGAACTCAGTGGCTCAGGCAGCATCCATGGAGGGAAATGGACACAGCTTGTGAGTTTGAGACCCTTCTGGCCAGATGAGGGTCCCACATCTGAAATGCTGTCTGCCCATTTCCCTCCACAGATACAGCCTGGCCCGCTGGCGTTCCTCCAGCACTATTCTAGAACATTCTCTGTACGTTTGCACGTTTGCACGTCCTCCCAGTGACCTCGTGGGTTTTCCCCAGGTGCTCTGGTTTTCTCCCACACTCCAAAGACATGCCGGTTTGTAGGTTAATTGGCCCCGGTAAAAAAATTGCCAATTGTCCCTAGTGTATAGGATGGTGTTAATAGCCTGATTCCACACTGTATCTCTAAAAATAAACAACGAAAAACTAAAACATTTGTCCAGATTAGTCCAAGTGTCTAAATCTGACTTAAAGACAGTTTTTTCCAGCAGAATAATCTGTGAATGTATTCTCTCATCTTTCCAAATTCACTCAATTTACCATTCGCACGCAGCTGTTAAACATCAGTCTGAAGTCTGAAGAAGGGTCTCGCCCCGAAACGTCACCCATTCCTTCTCTCCAGAGATGCTGCCTGTCCCGCTGAGTTACTCCAACTTTTTGTGTCTATCTTTGGTTTAAACCAGCATCTGCGGTTCCTTCCTACACAAACATCAGTCTACGTTTTATTCCCCCTAATGTTTTTGAGGAATGGGGTGGGGGAATCATTACACAGAAATGAATGGAGCTTTGGAAATAGGAGATGTCAGAAGATAGTTTTAAAAGAAGATGAAAGGCATAAATATGCCCTCGGTAATAGGGAAAATGATCAAATATCGCATAATTTCAAAATAACTGTGAGGTGTAGCATCAACAATACGAAGCAAGCTGTTCAAGGATTTCGGCCAATATTTTCCACGCTGCATCTGGCAGGCAGGAAACCCCTTCAACCATCTCACCTCCTTTGGGAACCCGACACAACTTTCCTCCCCCTCCGTCTAATGTACACACACCTGCTGTGCACTTCCACAATTTTTGCTTTGATTTCATACATTTGCGGTGGCCGTCCTGGCTCAGTGCTCCTTCGCTCAGCTCCTTAGACTTGGCACAAGCCTCTCGTCTCAGCTGGCTTGATGCAGTGCTGGGAAATGCTGCCCAGTCCAAGGACCGCCGTGTGGACAACAGGTTAAACCCAGACCTCGAATACACAATCTTGTAAAAGATACAATGGGTCTTTTCATAAGTTCATCAGTCATAAGTTCATAAGTTATAGGAGAAGGGTTAGGCCATTTGGCCCATCAAGTCTACTCCACCATTCAATCATGGCCGATCTGTCTTTCTCTCTCAACCCCACTCTCCAGCCTTCTCACCATAAACATGGACACCCTTACTAATCAAGAATCGGTCAATCTTTGCCTTAAAAATATCCATTAACGTCCTCCGTGGCAATGAATTCCACAGATTTACCACCCTCTGGCTAAAGAAATTCCTCCTAATCTCCCTTCCAAAGGTACGTCCTTTTATTCTGCAGCTATGGCCTCTGGTCCTAGACTCTCTCACTAGTGGAAACATCCTCTCCACATCCGTTCTATCTAGGCCTTCAACTATCCGGTAAGTTTCAATGAGGTCCCCCCTCATCCTTCTAAACTCCAGTGAGTACAGGCCCAGTGCCGACAAACAGAGCAGTGGTCTCCTGGCTGCCAAATTAACTTTTCACATTTCACCCTCAATTATCATCACAATGTGGAAGGCATGGGTGACGTTTCATTTTTAGACCCTTCTTCAGAATGAAAGCAGGGAGAAACTGGAAGCAAGAAAAGACCAAGACAGGTCAGGGTCAGCGACAGATGACCTCCGGCAGGGTGGTTCCCTCATAGGCCTTTTGTTAGCTAGGGACTGTCGATGTGATCCCAAGAAGGACTGTGGAACTGATAACCGTGGAAGGCGGGTGAAGAGGGGGAGGCGGGTCTTTGTATGTCACTGAAAATTAGAGAATTCAATATTCATACCGCCGGGTTGTAAGTTACCCAAGCAAAATATGAGGTGCTGTTCCTCCACTTTCCCTGTGGCCTTACTCTGGCAATGGAGGCGAGAAAGGTCAGTATGGGAGTGGGAAGGAGAGTTAAAAATTGTTGGCAACCGGGAGATCGTGTAGGCCTTGGCAGACCGAGTGTAAGTGTTCAGTGAAACAGTCACCGAGGCCGTGCTAGGTCTCGCCGATGTACAGGAGCCCACACCGGATGCAGTAGATGAGGTCCTGACCCGAAATGTCATCTAGCCATTTTCTCCAGAGATGCTGCCTGACCCGCCGAGTTACTCCCACCATTTTGTGCGTATCGTTGGGATAAACCAGCATCTGCAGTTCCTTTTTATCACAAAGTGGAATGTCAGACTTTACATCTGATTTATTGTTTCAGGGCTCCACCCCAGGCAAATTGGCTGCCACGTTTCCCTTCAACCCAAAATCTGCACTTCAAAGTACTTGATCGTAAAACACTGCAGGATGTTCCTTGATCATGAAAAATTGTATTTTCATAAAATTCTCCTAGTTTTGACATTGCAGTCAGCATTGTAGAAATGTTAAGGCTTAAAACAACAAGTTTATCTCAGTTGTGAGAGAAATATTATGGCGTTCATTCAACACCAGTGTTTTCTATACAGTGACTATTAGAAGTGTTGCAGCCACCAGAAACTTGGATTTAAACTGTTTCACCATCTCCCTCACTCCAAGTCTAAAGTTCTTGGTGCATGAAGATGGTAATCACTAGTAGTTCTGCCATGGGAAGAATAAAAGAAGTATAGAAAATGATGAGGCATAGACATGGTACACAGTCAGAACTTTTCCCCAGGGTGGAAATGTCAAAGACTAGAGGGCATAGCTTTAAGTTGAAAGAGGCAAAGTTTAAAGGAGATGTGTGGGGCAAGTGTTTTTTTACATAGAGGGTGAAGGGTACCTGGAACACACTGCTGGGGGTGGTGGTGGAGGCAGCTATGACAGTAACATGTTTAAGAGGCATTTTGATAGGCACATGCATATGCCATGAATGGAGGGATATGGATCACATGCAGGCAGAGGAGATTAGTTTAGCTTGGCATTGTGTTCACCACGGACATCATGGGCGAAGTCACTGTTTCTGGGCTTTATTGTTCTATTTCTTTATAACCCGAGCACGATGATTGAATAGTTCTCATATTCATGTGGCCCTAACCCAACACAAAGAGCAGCATCCAGTGGGCATGATGCCACATTCTGCCCACTTTTTCTCTCCTCCTTCTTTATATTTGATGTCTCCACATACCCTGAAAACAATAGCTGGACTCACCCACCACCTGTCGAAAATACCAGTCAATAAAAACCATTCAAGGACACAAAGTGCCGTAGTAACTCAGTGATCAGGCAGCGCCCCTGGCGAACATGGATAAGTCACGTTTCTGGTCGGGATTCTTCTTCTGAAGGGCAAATTTGGGAAGCATATCTGAGGAAGGATGTGCTGGCTCTGGAGAGGGTCCGGAGGAGATTTATAAGAATGGTCCAAGGAATGAGTAGGTTAACTTATGATGTGCTTTTATCAGCACTGGGCCTATACTCGCTGGAGTTTAGAAGAATGAGGGGAGACCTCATTGAAATGTACAGAATAGTGAAAGGTTTGGATAGAGTAGATATGGAGAGGATGTTTCCACTAGTGGGAGAGTCTAGGACTAGAGGTCATAGCCTCAGAATTAAAGGATGTTCTTTTAGGAAGGAGACGAGGAGACATTTCTTTAGTCAGAGGGTGGTGAATCTGTGGAATTCTTTGCCACAGAAGGCTGTGGAGGCCATCAGTGGATATTTTGAATGCAAGGATAGATAGATTTTTGATTAGTACAGGTGTTAGAGGTTATGGGGAGAAGGCAGGAGAAGGAGGTTATGAGGGAGAGATAGATCAACCAGGATTGCATGGCAGAGAAGACTTGATGGACCAAATGGTCTAATTCTACTCCTATCATTTATGACCTTATGACCTTATGAAAGGTAATTGCACGATGCACTGCTATGGAAAGAATAACAGAAGTCTTTGATACAAACCACAGTCTCCCCAAAACCATCACCTATCTGTGTTCTCCAGGGATGCTACATGACCCGCTGTTACTCCAGCACTTTTTGTGTCCTTTATTTGTAAACCAGCATCTGCTTTTCCTTGTTTCTATCCTCTTCTATTAAAGAGGTTATGTTGATATCCCTTCCTACATGAAACAGCAAAGCAAAACATTGCAAGTTCTAATAATGTAAGTAACACTTGATCTGATAAATCAGACAGACAGCTTGGCACCTGGCAGGTGATTTGCCTTATCCCATAATTACATGCAGTGTTTCCTGAGAGCTTTAAGTTGGGTACCTTGGGCCTGGAAGTGTGACCTGCAATTAACTAGTCTGATGACTAATGTTTCTTATCTTGACACAGGAGAATCCCTTAATGGAAATGTGTAGCAATCAGATTGTTAATTTTCCAGTCATTTTAGATTCTCCCCTGAAAGGATTATGTCAGATGTAGAGAGTCATCGAGTCATAGAATCATACAGCCTGGAAACAGGCCCTTCGGCCCACACCGACCATCAAATCCCATCTACCCAAGTCCCACCTGCCTGTGTTTGGCCCATATCCCTCTAAACCTGTCTTATCCATGTACCTATCCAAATATTTCTTAAAGATTGCGATAGTACCTGCCTCAACTACCTCCTCTGGCAGCTCATTCCATAAACCCACCAACTTTTGTGTGAAAAAGTTACCCCTCAGCTTCCTATTAAATCTTTCCCCCTTCACCCTAAACCTATGTCCTCTTGTTCTTGATTCCTCTACTCTGGACATGAGACTCTGATCTATTCCTCTCATGATTTAGCAATAGTATTACAAAAGAAATGCATTCCTACTTCTCGTTTACTTGGTGTATACTAGTTTTAACCAGTCGATGTGAATTTTGTGTGCGATTTGGAGACAGCATTTCAAAAATGTCCTTCTTTGGGCCAGACCCTTCTGGCTTCTGAAGAACTGTCCTTAACTCAATCTGGGCTACTTTAAATTAGGAGTAAAGCACAATGTGCTGGAGTAGCATAATGGACCAAGCTGCATATCTGGAGGACATGGAAAGTTGACATTTCAAGTCGAGACCCTTCTTCAGACTGAAGAAGATAGTGAAGAGTCAAAATTGTTTTATTGTCATATGTCCCAAACCGAACAATGAAATGTTCACTTGCAGCACACTGTAAACAATATAACAAACAAAAAAAAGTTCAGTATATATATATATATGTATATTTATACACATATACATACATATACAGTATATGTATACCTCTTTATTCACTCACATAGAGACATACAAACAAACAATAATAGTGCAAAAAGACAAAAACAATGCCCCCAAGTCCATGAAGTTCATTTTAATTTATTTGAGGTTGTCGTGTTTCATAGCCTGACGGCTATCAAAGGGTCCCGATCCAAAATGTCGCCAATCCATTCCCTCCACAGATGCTGCCTGACTTCCCGAGTTGATTCAGCACTTTGTTTTACTCAATACTCCAGTACCTGCAGAACCAGTGTCTCTACCTTAAACTATGATTTGGAATGGTTGTAAACCCAAACAAGCACATAATCTGGTTTTAAGTTACTTACTTTATTTGTAATGAACGAGCTTTAAAATTCTATATAACTCCATGCTAATTTGATGCACATATTCAACAGAATGAGCTATTAAAGCATCTCTTATTAACATTGTAAACTACTTCAGAATTCAGACCATTTGTGTAGGAGCAAATGGAAAGGCCACGTGGAGTTGGTGTTCGAAGTAAGGGGTGATTTATTAAAACTGGTGCGCACCAGGAGACCAGTCAAGGCTGATTTACTGAGCGCGACTTTGGTACAGCTTTTATATTCTCAGCTTACACAGAAACTTGATTAACAATAAAACTAGATCTTGCTGACAGAATGGGGATAACAGGTAACAAATTAAGTTCATGATTATCCACAAGTCTAACTTAGTTGACAGTAGATCCAATTTTCTGTTACATCGATGGGTGCAGGCTATAACATGATCAATGAAGTTCCTGGAGCTTGGGTCTTGTTATTGCTGCATTCCATATCTCTACTTTTAGGCTTTGTCTGCTGTTGCCTATCACCACATTAGCACAATCCACATCCCTAATTATTAGTCATTATCCCTCGCTATTCTTTCCACCACAGCATTTGCGGCAGAAAGGTCTTGAAATTGAATAAACCTCATCTCGTTTTTTTTTTGTTTTCTTGGTTTTTAAAAATAAACCGTATCCAAATGTTGTCTGATCCAAGGCTTTATCTGCAATCTTTAAGCTGAGTTTTATGGAGATCTTAGCAAATCTTTTGAATAAAAAACATTGTTTTCCATTCAAATTCAAGCTAAAAATTCATGTGGAACCTCGTATCAAAAGAATAAATCTAGCATGCAATTCCATGCAATTAAATCTAAATTATTTTGCATGTCTTAATTGGGATATGTAATAAGCTGTGAGTTGGTCTTTACATCTTACACAGGGATCCTGTATTCCCAGAGAATGGTTTGACTATCTGTAACATGCTAGATTTGCTGGTGCCCTGGCCACTAACCATAATCTTTACAATGGAGGCGACACATGGTGTCCACCCTACTGAGCTCAGGCTGAACAAGTGCCAGAAATGGCCAGCTGGCAGCATGGTTGTGTTCATGCTTTAATGATATGGCAATTTGCCTTGCTTAGATTGGAGAGAGCAAAATCCAACAAAAGTTAATATGGATTGCTTCAGCAAGCGATTAACATGTCCAATCGTGCCTGGTTTAGTCTAGTCTGTTGGATTCTACAAAACGGCGAAAAATAGTATACACTGAGATGGTTAGCATAATGGATATTTTCAACAGGTCGGACTGGTTGCTAGGTTACATAATCACAATATGGCAATTGCTTAAAACAGCAGTTACACATTTCCAACAACGTACGTCAGCGTTTCAATTTAATCTCTGTGATATCGGTGCAGAACTATTCATTTAGATGCTGGATTTTACTAAATCCAATACTGCAAATAAAATTGAATTGATAGGCACCAATGTAAAAATGATGGACAAAATAATTAAAGTGCATTTTATTGTACAATAAGTAGTGATTCATCATGTTACCCATTCCACCACACCGATAGACATTACCAGCGCTTCTCACAGCTTGTGAGACATCATTCATTAGTGTCCTTGACTGGGACCTTAAGACAACCACACTGCATTTTGCTGTTCTTAAATGCACCGCGTAAGAATCTTTCGACAATGTGGTATAAAGAGATCAAATTATTTTAAAATATTCACTTCAAATTCAATGTTTGAGAAAGAAATAGACGAAAATACAGTAGCTCCACCCGATGCAGTGAATGTACAACCTATGATTATTTATTTATGCTATGTGTAAGGGTGCATTTTCTGGCATGAAGTGTTGGTATTCAGGCAATAGAAACATGGAACTGCAGATGCTGGTTGAAACACAAAAGAACACAAAGTGCTGGAGTATCTCAGCAGGTCAGGCAGCATCTCTGGAGGAGATATTTTGGGAGCGGGACATTTCTTGATTCATTGGCACCCCAGGTCTAAAAGAATCCTTGCTCAACTAATCCCAGAGATAGACCCAAAGTGCTAGAGTAACTCAGTGGGTCAGGCAGCATCTCTGTGGAGAACATCGATAGGTGACATTTTTGGTCGAGACCTTTCTTCACACTGATTCAACCAGCTTTCCCTGGGCTGGGATGAAAGGGAAGGCACATATTATTCCCCTGGAATACACTGAATTCTGAGAAACATTCACCTAATCCTGTTGTAGCTCTTTACCCAGAGTCCAGCAGATTCTCTGCTAAGTTGCTTCCTCCTGTTAGCACATCACAAGCTCTCGAGTGCAGAGAGGATGGGCTCTCAAAATTATATATTTTTAACCTTTGTCTTCCTCGAAGGGGTTTACAAATCAAGTATTAACCTGTTTCCCATCAGTGTACAATCAATAATCATTTCACATTGCTGTCCCTTCAGTCTCGTACCCAGGGCAACCAGTGCTGCTTTACTGATGCAAAATGACGCAGGGACATTTTCGAAACAAGCAATGGCTGAGGCCATGATCATGCTGGGCATTCAACAAGTTGTGTGATGTGTACTTAAGCGGATGTTCTAGTCCCAGCGAACGCAGTTCAAATAAATACTGCTTCTTTTTGCTCAGCTGAACCAATGAATTAAAATGACATTTATGAACCGCTGTACTTTGCTTGTACAACACTGAAACGAGCAGACCACAGGGTCTTGGCTTCAGTCTAACCCTTTGTAAACTGAGAGGGTATGATTAGAATGTCATTAAAAACCAAATACGACAGATGTTTGAAATCTAAAATAACAATAGGAAATGCTGGACATACCTGCCACCCAATATCTATACAGAGAAACAATGTTAATGTAAAATACCAGAACTGAGTGAATTTGGTGGAAAAATAGATTATAAGGTGCAGAAAAAGAGGTGAGGGAAGAACAATGGGAATGAATATGGGAGTGTGGGATAGAAGATGGGAGTGCTCAAGAGACAAAGGCGTGGTTGTGTAAACTAACATGAGAAAAACATGGGTAGCAATCCAAAATGATAATTTGAAATGACCAAAAATGAATAGCAAAGCATGCAAAAAATTCAAACTAAAATTACTAGATTATAGACAATAGACAATAGGTGCAGGAGGAGGCCATTCGGCCCTTCGAGCCAGCACCGCCATTCAATGTGATCATGGCTGATCATTCTCAATCAGTACCCCGTTCCTGCCTTCTCCCCATACCCCCTGACTCCGCTATCCTTAAGAGCTCTATCTAGCTCTCTCTTGAATGCATTCAGAGAATTGGCCTCCACTGCCTTCTGAGGCAGAGAATTCCACAGATTCACAACTCTCTGACTGAAATTTATTTTCCTCATCTCAGTTCTAAATGGCCTACCCCTTATTCTTAAACTGTGGCCCCTTGTTCTGGACTCCCCCAACATTGGGAACATGTTTCTTGCTTCTAACGTGCCCAACCCCTTAATAATCTTATACGTTTCGATAAGATCTCCTCTCATCCTTCTATGTTCCAGTGTATACAAGCCTAGTCGCTCCAGTCTTTCAACATTTGACAGTCCCGCCATTCTGGGAATAAACCTAGTAAACCTATGCTGCACGCCCTCAATAGCAAGAATATCCTTCCTCAAATTTGGAGACCAAAACTGCACACAGTACTCCAGGTGCGGTCTCACTAGGGCCCTGTACAACTGCAGAAGGACCTCTCTAGATTGCTGATTATTTGAAAAATTTGAAGTGAATATTAAATAGACAATAGACAATAGACAATAGGTGCAGGAGTAGGCCATTCAGCCCTTCGAGCCAGCACCGCCATTCAATGCGATCATGGCTGATCACTCTCAATCAGTACCCCGTTCCTGCCTTCTCCCCATACCCCCTCACTCCGCTATCCTTAAGAGCTCTATCCAGCTCTCTCTTGAAAGCATCCAACGAACTGGCCTCCACTGCCTTCTGAGGCAGAGAATTCCACACCTTCACCACCCTCTGACTGAAAAAGTTCTTCCTCATCTCCGTTCTAAAGGCAGCAGTGTACTTCGTTTATTTTAGCTTGGCTCAGTTTAGAGATACAGCATGGAAACAGGCCTTTTGACGCCGAACAGTGATCACCCAAACACTAGTTCTATCCTATACACTGGGGACAATTTCCATTAACGTACAAACCTGCACGCCTTTGGAATGTGGGAAGAAACCCGAGCACATGGAGGAAACCCACGTGGTCATAGAGAGAAGGTGCAAAATCTGCAAATGCAGTACCTGAGGTCTGTCGGGATCGAACCTGGGTCTCTTGCACTCTCTGGCGGTGGCTCTACCGCTGCACCACTGTGCTGCACCACTGTGCTGCCCCTCCGAGTCAAGAGATGTGAAGCTCTTCTTGCAGCTAACATTGTTTATTGGACGTGTAGGAGGACAAGGCTGAGATGGACAACTTGTTTGTCGGATTTTGTTTTATTGAGGCGTATAATATCATGAGAGGTCGATGCAGAGTCTCTTTCCCAAAGTTGGGGAATCGAGAACCAGAGGACATAGATTTAAGGTGAAGGGGGAAATATTTTATAGGAATCTGAGGTGTAACTTTTTCAGACAAAGGGTGGTGGATGTATGGAACGAGCTGCCAGAGGAGGTAGTTGAGGCAGGGATCATTGCGATGTTTAATTAGTTAGATACATAGGACAGGTTTAGAGAGATACGGGCTAAATGCAGGCAAGGGGGACTAGTATAGATGGGATATGTGGTCGGTATGGGCAAGTTGGCCCAAAGGGCCTGTTTCCACACTGTATGACTCTATGACTTAAAGTGAGAGATATTACAAATAAATGAAATATTAGCTTTTGCTTGCTTCTCGCCATAACTTTCAATGCAGTTTTCTAACCTACCATAGCCAAATCATGGGTCATACCTTCGCAATTTCTATTTCAAAACAATGCCTAGGTTTTAGTTTGAACTAAATGACATTTAATATTTTATGTAAAACTCTGGTGCACCATGATCTCTGTTTCTGAAAGACCCTTTAACTGCCAGATCATTTATTCCTCCCACACTCCAAAGACGGACAGGTTTGTAGGCTAATTGGCTACAGTTAAAATTGTAAATTGTCCCTAGTGTGTAGGATAGTGATAATGTAAGGGGTGATTGTTGGCCAGCTGGATCTCGGTGGGCAGAGGGTCCTGTTTCCACACTGCATCTCTAAAGTCTAAAGTCTAATTAACCATTTCTCAAACACAATACAGGCACCTCGAGTTTTACGTGTGTTTGGTTTATGGGGTTTTGAAAGCATGCGCTTGTTCCTTTAATACCAAAGCTTGATTTACACGCTGGCATTTTTGGAATAATGCACTCAAATTTACTGCTGAGAGCGTAGTCACATATATTGCCAATTTATGCCTTTTTGAATTATGGATTGTTTTTCAAGCATGTAACCCCTGTGTGAAATGCGAGATGACTGTACCATATCGAAGCTTGCCTCAACATAAAGTGCTGGAAGAACTCAGCATCTTTAGGCAGCATCTGTGGCAGGAATGGATGAGGTTGGGATCCTTCGTCAGACTGTGTTTCCTCGAGGCTTCCTCACCATCTTAATCTAGGAAATGATTTTGGGTTGACTCCATGCATTTATTTTCCACTTGACTAAATGATCATTGGCTTCCCTGGGCTATGTAGTTAAATTCCAGTCTAATTGTTGTATTATCCTTGTGACATGAAGCTCTAGTTTCCTTATTGACTGTATACTCTGTATTATCATTATAATAATAATAATAATAATAATGTATTTTATTTATATAGCGCTTTTCATATACTCAAAGACGCTTTACAGAGATTTAGAGAACATAGGGAAATGAATAAATAGATAAATAAGTAAATAAATAAACGAACAGAGAAAGGAGACAGAAGGTGAGGTGACCTTCAGTGGTTGAAGGCAGTACTGAACAGGTGAGACTTCAGCGATGTTTTGAATGTGGTGAGTGTGGAGGAGTCTCTAACGTTTTGGGGTAGTGAGTTCCATAGGGTGGGAGCAGCGATGGAGAAAGCCCTGTCCCCCCAGGATCTGAGTTTGGTCCGGATGCGGGGGGATAGGAGATTGGCAGCAGCAGAGCGGAGGGTGCAGGTGGGAGTGTGCCTGTGGAGGAGGTCGGTCAGGTAGGATGGGGCCAGGTTATGGAGGGCTTTGTAGGTTATGAGGAGGATTTTGTACTGGATTCTCTGGGGGATGGGGAGCCAGTGGAGCTTGTAAAGGACGGGGGTGATATGGTCACGGATCGGGGTGTGGGTGAGTAGACGGGCAGCGGAGTTTTGAATGTATTGAAGTTTACTGATGATTTTTGAGGGTGCGCCATAGAGGAGGCTGTTGCAGTAGTCCAGACGGGAGGTGATGAAGGCGTGGATGAGGGTTTCTGCAGCTGTGGAGGAGAGGGATGGACGGAGACGGGCAATGTTTTTGAGGTGGAAGAAGGCTGTCTTTGTGATGTGTTTGATATAGTTTGTTATAGTTCAGAAAACAACGTGTAACCCCCTCCTCTGTTTTCTGCCCCCTGTTGATTCCTCACCCACCTAAACTGATTCTACTTTTTTGAGGTAAAATCCTTCCTTTCCACTACCTTTATCCCACTCTTTAATGTAGGGGCCACATTGTTTCCATCTCTTCTCTCTCTTCCTATGGTTGAGTATCCTTGAATATTTACCTCTTGTCCCCATAACTGATACTTAGCTACTCTTGGCATGACCATTCATGCTGAGCTGCCTGTGTTTGCAAACCAGTTAAATACTGAGGGGAACAGAAACCATGATGGTTTCGGACCATGCCAGGGTGCTAATAAAAATTAAGTAAGAACATGTATGTCTACACGGATTCCTATGAATTATGTTGGCAGCAGTTGAGAAGAGAATGTTCAGTTTTATTTAGAGATACAGAGAAACAACGTGGAAATGGGTCCTTCAGCCCACTGAGTCCACTCTGACCAGCGATCGCCCCGTACACCAACACTATCCCACACACTAGGGACAATTTACAATTTTACCATAGCCAATTAACCTACAAATCTGTACGTCTTTGGAGTGTGGGAAGAAACCAGAGCTCCCTGAAAAAACCCACGGGGTCACAGGGAGAACGTACAAACTCTGTACAGACAGCACCCATCGTCAGGATTGAACAAGGGCCTCTGGAATTGTAAGGCAGCAACTCAACCACTGTGCCACCTCAGGCATTGCTCCTCGCTGAAGGTAATGAAAGGGATATCCTCCCTGATACCTGCTTAGGATGTACTTCCCTGCTCCATATCCTTGTGCTCACTCCTTCTGGTCTCTGGCATCCCTTTGCTGCTATCCCTTTGCCTTTGTGGACCGATCATAACTGCAGTTAAACTATCTCTGAGGCAGACAGGTCACTCCCTCTTCTCCCCTCTTCCATCAGGCAAGAGGCACAGAAGTGTGGCGTGCTGGGGCGCCTCAGTGGCACAGCGGCAGAGTTGCTGCCTAACAGTGTCTGACACCCAGGTTCGATCCTGACTACGGATGATGTCTGTACAGAGTTTGAAGGATCTCCCTGTGACTGTGTGGGTTTTTGTGTGGTTCCTCCCACACTTCAAAGACATACAGGTTTCTAGGTGAATTGGCTTCTGTAAAAATTGTAAAATTGTCCTTAGAGTGTAGGGTAGTGTACAGTGATCACTGGTTGCCGTGGACTTGGTGGGCCGAAGGGCCTGTTTCCACACTGTATCTCTAAACTAAACTAAAGTGCGAAAATCCATCCAGATTCAGGGACAGTTTCTTCACAGCTGTCATCAGGCAAGTGAACCGTCCTATCAACAACTGGAGAGTGGTCCTGAACTACCGTCAATCTCATTGGAGAACCTCAGACCATCTTAAATCAGACTTTACTGTAAATTTCCCCGGTGTGGGACAAATAAAGGAATATATTATTTATCTTGCACTGAACATTATTCCCTTTATCCTGTATCTGGACACTGTGGACAGTGATTGTAATCGTGATTGGTCTTTCCGTTGACTGGAGAACATGCAACAAAAAGCTTTTCACTCTCCCCCGATGCACGTGACAATAATCAAAACTCATCTAAGTTAAACTGAACAGAGCAATGCCAACAATATCTATGATGCCTGTTTCCATATCACAAATTCGATCCTGTGCAACGCAATTCATGAATTAGAAAAAAATCTATTAGTATTACGCAGGCCAAATTGGTTATAACACAATTTTAATCAGAAGTAGAGAACCGCTGAAAGGTTACTTTCGAACCTGACAGCAGAAAAAAATACTGCCTTGCAATTATTTTAAAAAAACAGTCTGGGACAAAGAAACTGCTTCTATGTAACTTTCATGCAGTGATCAGGCACCATTATCATTTATGAACACAGTCTGTCAGTTTCACAGCACATGGGCAATGAAATTGACAAGTAATCACTTCCATTGATACTTGTGCAAAGATCATAATATCATAAGAATCATATGGCATATAAACAGGCCCTTTAGCCCAACTGGTCTTTGTTAAACAATAGCCTTTTGTTCTTTTTTGCTTGTATAAACTTACAACTATTCAAATAATACCATTCTTTGAAACTCCTGTGGAGGTGTGTGTGTTTGGGGGGGGGTTATTGCAAATCTGAATTCCCTCAGGCCCCGACCCCCCCTTTTCCCATTGATACAATTATTTATATAACCCGATTTTTCCATTACACACATTTTCTTAGTATTTCAATTATCACATTATGGCAGAACTTCCTGTATCTGAGTAGATAAAATAAACTTTCCAGTGTAATAAGACCCATTGAAAAATATCTAGAAATTAGTCAGCAATCTAAAAATACAAATTTGCCACTAATCTTAAAGTTCAGCATGGTCTCTTTAACTTGTGCCGTAGAGGGTCATTCTGGTGTTGCCCATGTGGCTGAGTGCCATATCAGTCTGATGACAACACCAAGTTTGCAAGAACCGGGGTGGCACAGTGGTGCAGCGGTGGAGTTACTGCCTCACAACGTCAGAGACACGAGTTCGATACTGACCTCGGGTGTTGTCTGTGAGGAGTCCGTACCTTCTTCCTGTGACCGCTTGGGATTTCTCTGGGTGCTCTGGTTTCCTCCCACACTTCTAAAACATACAGTTTTGCAGTTATTTGGCTTTGGTAACAAAATTGTCCCGAGTGTGTAGTATTGCCAAGTGTACCGGGCTGATCACTGGTCAGCGCGGACTCGGTGGGCCAAAGGACCACGCTGTATCTCCAAAGTCTAAAGTCTAAACTGACGAACACTAAATAAGTTATCCATTCGGTTTTTCCCAGCTGTTGATGCTGACAAGTGCAACCACCAATATAGTAGATTGGAAGATTATTTTTCCTATCTACCATATTGAACATTTGGAAATTGTTTACAGACATGTACCATGAAAGTTGTTCAAGACTCTTTCTATTTTCCTAAAATGTTGCCTTTACTGGGTTTGTGTCAGTAAATTACTTTGTGGACATTACTAAGAAGTGAACTAGTGACATCTACTGGTATAATAGATTTGTACAAAAGGACATAAAGGTCAGGCAGCATTGCTGATGAACATGCTGATGTCACTCCAGCATTTTGTGAATAAATCGATTTGTACCAGCATCTGCAGTTATTTTCTTATATTATATTGCTGGTGAACATGGATTGGTGATGTTTCGGGTCGGGACCCTTGGTACCATTGGCCTCCAAATAATGAAAGAAACATGACGGGTAGAGATAGAATATTTTAGTTTAGTTTTGTTTAAATCTACAACATGGAAACAGGTCCTTCGGCCCACCGAGTCCGCACTGGCCATCAATCACCCGTTTACACTAGTTCTATGTTATCCTACTACCTCATCTGCTCCCTACATGTTAGGGGCAATTTACATTGTAAACTTAACCTATAAACCCGCATGTCTTTGGGATGTGGGAGGACACTGGAGCACCTGGTTGAAACCCAAATGGTCACGGGGAAAACATGTAGACTCCACACAGATAGCAACCATGGTCAGGATTGAACCCAGGTCTCTGGTGCTGTGAAGCAACAGCTCTATCAGCTGCACCACTGTGATGCCCGATTTATTCCAATGACTCTCTAAATTAGGCGCAGTGTTATGAGAGTTATTGTCTCTTACTCCTCTATATAAACTAAATATCTCATCATCTAGAGTGTGATCCTGAACTGCCATCTACCTCATTGGAGACCTTAGCGCTTTCTTTAATTGGACTCCATCGGACTTTAATGTATCCCAGCACTCGTGACAATAATAAACCAAACTAAACCCTCTCATCTTTTAGCTATGCCCTCTACGTTTAGACATGTCCACCCTGGGAAAAAGGTCCTGACTGTCCACCAATGATGACAGGATGTAGCTCAGCTTTGGGCAGCACAGTGGGGCAAAGGTAGAGTTGCTGCCTTACAGCGCCAGAAACCCAGGTTCCATCCTGACTATGGATGTTGTCTGTTTCTACATTCTCCCTGTGACCACTTGGGTGCTCTGGTTTCCTCCCACACTCCAAAGACATACTGGTTTGTAGGTTAATTGACTTTGGTAAAATTATAAATTGTCCTTCGTGTGTAGGACTTATTGTGTTAGGCGCGGACTCAGTGGGCTAACGGGCCTGTTTCTGTGCTGAATCTCTAAAGTTTAAAGTAAAGTCTAAAGTCTAAAGCTTAGATGCTAGGTTCTGTGCAGCACCTCTAATGAACAGCTACAGGTAAATCACAGGCAGTGATCTCTGCACTTACTTTTGGAGGTTGGCCAATTTAACTTTCATCTCTTTCGTTAATCTAACGAGATAATGCTTCATTTCCCTAAAGGCTATCAATCTTCACCACCAAAGTGCAAAAGAAACCAGCAATAGATTGTCTCTAAGTAAGGAGAACCCTTCAAATGCCATCTCTCCATATTGCACCACATCTAACAAAGGTAAAAATAAAGTGGACATTTAGCCTATTTCTAATTTCAAGGTGATCCCCTTTAAAGAAATACCATGGTAATCATTTTATTTATATTAATTTATTAATGTCTCCTGCATTAAACAAAGTTTACTGCAACAAAGTAAAAAGTGTCAAAACAGAGAAAGTTGAAAATAAATCACAAATTCAACCCCTTTCCCACCTGTGCTGCTTATATAATTAGCAGTTTTGATGAGAACATTTCTATAAACATTTTCTTTCCTTGTAAAGAGGCGCGTGGGTGTTCCAAATGCCAACTGTCTCTTCAAGCACCATATTGCTGTACAAATTTATTCATTGACTGAGCCCTCTATTATCCACAATGAATAAGAGCCTTACTTTCATTATCCATGCTTCTTACTTCATGGTCACACATCTAATACATAGAGACAGCGTGTTATAATCTTCCTGATGGGTTTGAAATAATGAATGGAGGAATTTAAAGATGCTACTAAAATAATTATGTACACAGTGTGTAGAGAAGAACAAGGAAGTGGCTGTGCACATAAATTATTGGGTCACGGTACCAGGTCAAATATTAAGCGGTGTTTACCTGACCTTAATTGCAGTTAATCTTTTTTCAAGATTCAAGATTCAAGATTCAAGATAGCTTTATTGTCATCCAAATTGGACGAAATTCAGTCACCCACAGTCCAACAACAAAAGCATCAAAATAGGCATTAAAATTACACAACCCCCAAAACACACAAAAGAAACATCCATCAAGAAAACATCCATCACAGTGAGTCTCCTCCAGTCCTCTCCTCACTGTGATGGAAGGCCACAATGTCTTTCCCGTCTCCTGCCGTCCTCTCCTGCAGTCAGGTTGTTGTGGTTGCAGGCCGCGCCGGACGGTCCGCAGCGGCCCGAGCCTAAGGCGAGTCGCAGCCGCTCCCGCAGCCTCCGAAGACGGCCGGCTCCGCCGATGATAAGTCCGATCCGGGGCGGGCGAACACGCTGCCGCTGTTGCTGCACGTCGGGGCGGTCGTGGCTCCCGACATTGAAGCCCCCGCCCAGCAGAGAAATATCCCGCGGCCTATCTTAGGCCGCGCCGGACGGTGAAATGTCCGCGACCCAAGCCCCGCGATCCGGGGCGGGCGAACACGCTGCCGCTGCCGGAGCTCCTGATGTCGGCTGAACCCAATGGTGAGTTTAGTTTATTGTCACGTACAGTGAAAAGCTTTTTCTGTTGCGTGCTATCTAGTCAGTGGAAAGACTGTACATGGTTACAATCAAGTTGTCCACCCTGCACAGGTAAAGGGAATAACGTTTAGTGCAAGGTAAAGTCCAGTAAAGTCAGATTAAAGATAGTCCGAGAGTCTTCGATGAGGTAGATGGTATGTCAGGACCGCTCTCTAGTTGGTGATAGGATGGTTCAGTTGCCCGATGACAGCTGGGAAGATTTATGAAAGATATGATAAAAAATTACGATGATAAAGGAAGCAGGCCATTGCTGTTTGTTGTGTGAAAACGAGAAGCTGGTGCAACGGGTGGTGGAGGGAGCGCAAGCTTCAGTCAATGACTATCATCATATCATATCATATATATACAGCCGGAAACAGGCCTTTTCGGCCCACCAAGTCCGTGCCGCCCAGCGATCCCCGTACATGGCGGCACGGTAGCGCAGCGGTAGAGTTGCTGCTTTACAGCGAATGCAGCGCCGGAGACTCAGGTTCGATCCTGACTACGGGTGCTGCACTGTAAGGAGTTTGTACGTTCTCCCCGTGACCTGCGTGGGTTTTCTCCGAGATCTTCGGTTTCCTCCCACACTCCAAAGACGTACAGGTATGTAGGTTAATTGGCTGGGGAAATGTAAAAATTGTCCGTAGTGGGTGTAGGATAGTGTTAATGTACGGGGATCGCTGGGCGGCACGGACTTGGAGGGCCGAAAAGGCCTGTTTCCGGCTGTGTAGATATGATATGATATGATATGATTAACACTTATCCTACACCCACTAGGGACAATTTTTACATTTACCCAGCCAATTAACCTACATACCTGTACGTCTTTGGAGTGTGGGAGGAAACCGAAGATCTCGGAGAAAACCTACGCAGGTCACGGGGAGAACGTACAAACTCCTTACAGTGCAGCACCCGTAGTCAGGATCGAACCTGAGTCTCCGGCGCTGCATTCGCTGTAAAGCAGCAACTCTACCGCTGCGCTACCGTGCCGCCCTCTTATGCACTGGATGCACTCTTATGATTCTGAAGAAGGGGCTCGACCTGAAACGTCACCCATTCCTTCTCTCCAGAGATGCTGCCTGTCCCGCTGAGTTACTCCAGCATTTTGTGTCTATCTGCACTCTTATGATTGTCATGTTTGCCGCCTTGTTCAATGGTCATTTACATCGCAGCAATCTCATTGCAAAGGCCTGTAATTTGCCCAGCTAAGAGCAGCTAATTTTTCACAAGCTAGTCAGATTAAGTATTTTAACTATTCCCTTATTAAGGTCACCCATGCGTTATGCTGCAGATATATTAAAAGTGTTCGCATGAAAGGCTTAGTAGCGCTGAATAACAAACAATTGATGCCACAGCTCTACTGGGTTAATAACTGTATCTGAAATCAATTCAACTCCTTCACACTATTTTCTCATTAAGAAAAGACAAAGCCCTGAGAAAACCAATGGTAATTGTAGCATAATTTTTTTTTGAAATATTAAGAATAGAAATATGCAAAATAGATGGAGAAAAATATGAAAAATGAAACCATCAGTTCTTTGTTATTTAATTTCTAAATGATAGAAGACTTTCACTTGGAGGCATCCAAATGGCAGCAATTAAATTGAATGCTGTTAGCTGTCCTTGCTAACATATATAATGCACATCTCATATAAATGCCGGCACAGAGAGATGACTCTTGAAGCAATTTATCCACTGGAATAATCTGCGTGACCAAGTTATAATAGTGAGTAGACACTTCAGATAATCAAACTGTGAGTTAAAATGCAAGAACAGCTCAGGCGGAACCTTATCAAATTCCCGTATCAGTTGTGGAGATGTGTGCAGACCAGCATGTCCTGTGTTGGTTCGCTAGACAGCATTGAGTGCTGAGTTCCTCCAGCGGTTTTTCTTTTGCCTAAGGCCATTAACCTTGGCTTGTGTAGGAAGGATCTGCAGAAGCTGGTTTACACCGAAGATAGACTGAAAATGCTGGAATAACTCAACGGGTCAGGCAGGATCTCTGGAGAAAAGGAATAGGTGACGCATCAGGTCAAAACCCTTCTTCAGATTGAGAGTTAGGGGAGAGGGAATCCAGATGTTTGAAAAGGTTCAGGATAAATCAGGACCAGCTCCGATAACCAAGGAAAGGTGAAACTCACAATGGTCCATTGTTAGCTATGGATGAGCTAACAACGAAGGGAAATATGGATGCAAACAGTGGAACTAGCAAGACGACTAAGATGAGTGGAGAGAGAGAGTGAATGCATAGGTTACTTAAAATTAGAGAAATCAATATTTATGCCACTGGGTTATAAGCTGCCCAAGTGAAAAATTAGGTTATTTTCCTCCAATTTCTGTGTGGCCTCTGACAGTGAAGGAGGCAGTGGACCTATATCTTTTCTCCAGAGATGCTGCCTGACCTGCTGAGTTGCTCCAACACTTTGTGTCTACCAACCTTGGTCTTGGATTTTGCGATATTGACTAAAGGAAAAGTCATTGATGACAATCATGCAATCACCACTGTGTGTGTGTGTGTATGTATGTGTGTGTGTGTGTGTGGGTGTATCTGTGTGTGTGTGCGTGTGTGTGTGTGCTGGATGTGTTAGATGTGTTGGGTGTGTGTGTGTGTGCGCGTTTGTGTGTGTGTGTGTGTGTGTTGGATGTATTGGGTGTGTGTGTGTGTGTGTGCGTGTGTGTGCGTGTGTGTGTGTGTGTGTATTTGTGTGTGATGTATTGGGTGTGTGTGTGTGCGCGTGTGTTTGTGTGTGTGTGTTGGATCTATTGGGTGTGTGTGTGTGTGTGTTGGATCTATTGGGTGTGTGTGTGTGTGTGTGTTGGATGTATTGGGTGAGGGTGTGCGTGTGTGTGCGTGTGTGTGCGTGTGTGTATGTGTTGGATGTATTGGGAGTGTGTGTGCGTGTGTATGTGTGTTGGATGTATTGGGTGTGTGTGTGTGTGAATGTGTGTGTGTGTGTGTGTTGGATGTATTGGGAGGTGTGTGTGTGTGTGTGCATGTGTGTGTGCGTGTGTGTGTGTGTGTTGGATGTGTTGAGTGTGTTGGGTGTGTGTGTGTGGGGGGGGGGGGTGATGTGCATGTGTGTGCGTGTGTGTAATGGATAGGATTAGGCTAAACTGTACAAACCACTGACATGTATACCTCCGCTACACAGCCAACAAAGATGCCCACCATTTCAATCGTCGCCCGCAGTTTGGAAAATCTGACCATCAAGCTTTGTTCCTGCCTTTGGCTAAGAAGCAGCAACTGAGGGACAAGGATCCAGTGCAAACAGTCATATGGTGCTGGTCTGAGGAAACCAGTAGATAAGTCAATAGACTGGCCCATGTTCAAATGTTCAGCGGCCAATCTAAATGTCAGGCTTCAACAACTCCACCCTCCCAGATACCATGGATCCACTGTAATTTTCCTATGGCCACAACAGGTCCTTGGCAGACGTTGTCTCCCTGGCCTTATACTCGTGCCTGGAACATCTGGTTAACAAGGACACCGACATCATACTTCCATTTAGTGGCTCCGGTCATGTGTGGCTGCGCCTAACGGCTGCGGCTCTCTGGCAGTCTGTTTGTCTTTTTTTTTGTGTGTGTCGGTGTTGGGATGGTTTTTGTTTCTGTTTTTGGCTGTGTATGTGTGGGGGGGGGGGGGTGTGGGTGTGGGGGGGGGGTGTGGGGGGGGTGGGGGAAACCTTTCTTTTATTGGGTCTCTTCCCCGGGGCGCAGCTCGGCCGCGTGGCCTTCCATCGCCCGCGGGGCCTTCCAGCTCGGCCGCTGGACTTAACATCGCCGGCGCGGCTCGGCCGCGGGAACTAACAGTGCCCGGTATTGCCGCGGGACAGTTCAGTGCTCGGTGCGGCTCAGCCGCTGGACTTAACATCGCCGGCACGGCTCGGCTGCGGGGCCTTCCATCGCCCGGTGCGGCTCGGCCGCGGAACAGTTCAGCGCCCGGCGCGGCCGCGGGGCCTTCCATCGCCTGGTGCGGCTCGGCTGCGGGACTTAACATCGCCGGCGCGGCTCGGCTGCGGGACGTTTCAGTGCCCGGTGCGGCTCGGCCGCTGGACTTAACATCGCAGGCGCGGCTCGGCAGCGGGACATTTCAGTGCCCGGTGCGGCTCGGCTGCGGGACGTTTCAGTGCCCGGTGCGGCTCGGCCGCTGGACTTAATATCGCCGGCGCGGCTCGGCTGCGGGACGTTTCAGTGCCTGGTGTGGCTCGGCTGCGGGACGTTTCAGTGCCCGGTGCGGCTCGGCTGCGGGACGTTTCAGTGCCCGGTGCGGCTCGGCTGCGGGACTTAACATCGCCGGCGTGGCTCGGCCGCGGGACGTTTCAGTGCCTGGTGCGGCTCGGCCGCGGGGCCTTCCATCCCCTTGCGGGGGCTGTGCGTGTCGGTTGCCTCGGTAGGGGTCGAGCTGCCTGTCCGTGTGCGCGGGGGGGGAAGAGAGTGGAAGTTTTGTTGCCTTCCATCACAGTGAGGGGGTGTTTGGAGTCACCGTGATGGATGTTTGTGTTGGGGTCGTGTGTCCTGTGTTCTTTTCTTTTTTGCTGTGTCTTGTGACTGCTGAAATTTCGTTCGGTATTTATACCGAATGACAATAAAGTTCTGTTTTACTGTTATTATAGCTTCGCCTGCAACACTAACATACGCCGGGCTCGGCCCCGCAGACCGGAGAGATGAGGAGGAGGGAGCCGCTAGCGATGACGGACGTGAGGAGTGGCTCAGTGGGGGAGGGAGCGGGGTATTGCCTCCAGCGCCTGCAAGGTCGGCTGCAGGAGGTGCCCAAGGGGGAACAAAGGCGGTAGGACAAGGAGAGGGATGTCGGTTCGCGGGCCAAGCCCATTGAGGTCAACGGAGGAGGCCTTGCGGTAGCCTGGGGCTTGCCTAGATCGGGAGCCGCTCCAGTACATCAGGCGCGTGGACCGGGCTTTGGACTTTTTGTAAATGGTGCCAGAATGTGGCGACTCGTGCACGTGTGAGCTGTGCAAAAAGAATTTAATTGAGCAGCGCACACGTGACAATAAAGAACCATTAAACCATCAATGCTTCCAATGACTCTTATGAATTTCTGCAGATGCACCATAGAAAGCAATCTATCGCAATGCATCATTTGCAACAGTTGTTCCAGAGATGCTGCCTGACCTGCTGAGTTAACAAAACAAAAACATTATCTCCAATGGCCAACTGTTCTGGTTACCAAGAGGAAAGCTGTGAATGACTCAGAGATTCAAGGACAGCAGAAAACGGAAAGAAAATGTGTACAAAAACAGATTTTGGTGGCTACTAAAGGGTGTACAAAACAAAAGATTTTATGAGTGCTTGAAAGCAAACCTGAGATTTCTATGTAAATATACAGAAACATTAAAGTTCTCAACCTCAAGTGTCATTTATTTCCACTACTGGCATCAGCATGTTAGGTATCCCTGCGAAAATACAATAGCTCAGGAATGGGGATTTGCCAACAACTGAGTTAAGCAAAATAATGGAACAAATGAAATGCTAGCACAAAAGTATTTTTGATCCCAAGCCCTTTAACGGAAGCAAGCAGATACAATACGCAAGCCTAACTATAAACAAGAGACTCAAGAGACTGCAGATGCTGGAATCTTGGGCAAAATACATAGTGCTAGACGAACTCAACAGGTCAGGCAGTGTCTTTAGAGGGTATGAACAGGTAACGCTTCGGGTTAGGGCCCTTCGATCTGAAGAAGTGCCCCAACTCAAAACATCACCTATTCATTTCCCTCTGCAGATGCTGTCTGACCTGTTGAGTTCCTCCAGCACTTTGTGTTTTGTATAACTGTTCAGAGTTCTCTTGCTTCAGAAGCTATTTCTCTAGATGGGAGAGCTGTGGCCTTGTTATTTGAGAGTGCATCACTTAGCCTAAATGCTAAAATTAACTTGAAACCATCATTAAGGATAGACGACAAACTTAAATATTTTCAGTTGCTTATGGAAAGCCAGTATTGATTTTTAAGGGGTGCTTCTTGCCAAATTCTTCAGCAAAAAGGTCTCGACACGAAATGTCATTCATCCATCCCTTTCCTCCAGAGATGTTGCCTGACTCACTGAGTTACTCCAGCACCTTTGGTATAAATCTTTGATGCAAAAACACACACCTCCAGATTCAGGGACAGTTTCTACCCAGCTGTTATCAGGCAACTGAACCATCCTACCAACAACTAGAGAGCAGCCCTGAGCTACTATCTACCTCATTTGTGACCGTCGGACAATCTTTGATCGGGTTTAACTGGACTTTATCTTGCACTAAACGTTATTGTCGTTATTCCCTTTATCCTGTATCTGTACACAGTGGATGGCTCGATTGTAATCGTATTGTCTTTCTGCTGACTGGTTAACACGCAACAAAAGCTTTTTACTATACCTTGGTACATGTGACAATAAACTAAACTTAAATTCAACCAGCGACTGCCATTTCTTAGTGGAATGATGGAACAGGTTTGGGACTAATTGAAACATTTCTGTTCCTACCTTGCAATAGTCCTGTCAATGCCCCTCCATTAACTAATTCCGTTTAACAAATTAATTCTTGCATCAAATTATTAATCATATCTTTTTCCAGATGTCAATTAATTTTCCTTTGTCAGATTGCTTCAGAAATTTCCCTTACCAATGTTAGATTGAACTGTCATTGTCTTTATATTTGAATTGAGACATCACATTGGCAAACCACCAGTTCACTGATATCCCTCCAACACTGAACAAATATTGACTCATTTCCCATGCAGTTCCTGTACTTTATGTGATCGCCTCATGTTGGTCCTAATACTTATTGAAAGCCTTTGTATATTGTTTAAAAAAAATTGGAGAGCTCTACTATTTCTCTTCAAGGGAATTTGTCTGGTAGAAATAAATGACCATAATACCTGATTTAGTCCTGTTTATCATTTATAAATGTAATGATTTATATTATTTATTGATTACTAACCTTTAGTTCTAAGCCACCTTGGCCTGATCCCTTTAAAGTCCATCGATGTGATGTATTTCTTCCATTGTTCCTATGTAATTCATGTGATTTGTTCAGCTAGATATAGTGTACACTATACTCTATATACACATATGTACATGCTGTATATATACTATACATCCTCTGGTGTACATTTCAGTTTTCATCACAGTCCTGCATCTTTATAACCTGTACCAGTCATAGACACGAAATGCTGGAGTAACTCAACGGGTCAGGCAGCATCTCTGGAGAAAAGGAAGAGGTGACTTTTCGGGTCGGAACTCTTCTTCAGACTGAAAGAAATAGGTGGAAGGGGAGGAGGAACTGGAGGCGAGAAAATGCCAGAACAAATCAGGGCCAGCAACAAATGAACTCAGGAAGGGTGGAATCCATAATGGCCCATTGTTGGCCGGGGAAGATGTGATAACAAGAGGGATACAAGGATGTGAACAGTGGAACTGGTAGGATGACTAGCGTGGGTGAGGGGGGTGGGGGTTAGAGAACGGAGGGGGGGAATTCAGGAGTTGCTTGAAATTAGAGAGATCAACATTCATACTGCTTGGTTGTCCTCAGTCATCCAGCTATATCTGGAGTAAGCTTTGTGTTCCTTGCCATCAAGGTATTGTTCACTACTTTCATTATTTTTCTAGAAGTGTACCTTTCCTTCATTATGGATATTTTTTTTACCAACCAACTAAAGCCTCTTTGCGTTGCTCGCCACAGTTAGCAATGCTCCATGAATGCTGAGAATTTAACAATATTTGATTTTTGTTTTTATCGTGTAGTTCCCAAACCCTCACTATAGATTTGTGGTTAAATATTTATAAGAAAGGCAGCAATTTAGTGTCTGAGGCATATGGCAATGCACTGATGATACTCAACCTTCCTCTCTGAGATAGGTCACTGTTAGATAAACTATAATGCTTACACCCAAATTAATACACTCTGCCCTGAATGTAATTCCTATCAATTAGCATCATTTATTTATTTTATTTTAAAAGCAATGTCCATTTTACGATGTTTCAAAGACCACTTATGCCAATCCTTTTTTTAATGATGTCACGTTATAGTATGGTGTACAGGCATCTTAAACGTGACACGTATGTTTATTAATCACACTTAGCTAATGGATAACATAAGTGAATGAATTAGAACATTTATTTGTTTAGATTTAGTTCAGTTATTATATTCCATGTTAAAGTGTCCCCACCATTTTATGTAATATAAAGATAAATCTAGCTTAATTTTCAATTTGATATATGTACCGGCAGCTTTTTGTTTATCAAAAAGAGCACTTATTCACAATTGCTGTCAAGCTGTTGTCAAGTTGGAAAGGGTGAGGAAAAGATTTACGAAGATGTTGCCAGGACTCGAGGGATTGAGCAGGCTAGGACTCTATTCCCTGGAGCACAGGAGAATGAGGGGTGATCTTATAGATGTGTGCAAAATCATGAGAGGAATAGATCGAGTAAATGCACAGAGACTCTTGCCCTGAGTAGGGGAATCAAAAACCAAAGGACATATTTTTTTATTTCATATTTCAGATACAGCGTGGAAACAGGCCTTTTCGGCCCACCAAGTCCGCGCCGCCCAGCGATCCCCGCACACTAACACTATCCTACACACTAGGGACAATTTTTACATTTACCCAGTCAATTAACCTACATACCTGTACGTCTTTGGAGTGTGGGAGGAAACCCACACAGGTCACGGGGAGAACGTACAAACTTCTTACAGTACAGCACCCGTAGTCAGGATCGAACCTGAGTCTCCGGCGCTGCATTCGCTGTAAAGCAGCAACTGTACCGCTGCGCTACCGTGCCGACATAGGTTTAAGGGGAGGGGAGAAAGATTTAATAGGAACCTGAGGGGTAACATTTTTATTCAATGGGTGGTGGGTGTATGCATAGAGCTGCTGGAGGAGGTAGTTAAGGCAGGTGCTATTGCAACGTTTAAGAAACATTTAGACAGGTACATGGATAAGATAGGTTTAGAGGGATATGGGCCAAACACAGGCAATTGGGACTAATATTGGTTGGTGTGGGGAAGTTGGGCTAAAGACCCTGGTTCCACACTGTATGACTCTATGACAATTTTATTCGTCAGAAATAATTTATTCCTTTGGCAAAAAAGTTCCTTGCAAAAGAGCAAATTCCTTATTGTGATTTACAGTGAGCTCAGATTATTCCTCAAGCACCTTCTGACAGTAAGTTTATATCATGGTGTACACTTGATACAAACACAGCGTGTTGCTGGTTTTAAAATAAAACGAGGCAGTCACTTTCACTTAAAACAGGTTTTATTCATGTTAGCAAATCCAAAGCAACACAAGCTAGTGGAAAGCAGTAAAAGTAGAAAAATCCACTCACTGGAATATGTTTGTAATCACACACAAAATATACATTGGATTCATCAACACAATTTTACAAGTGGTGCAGCAGTACAGAGTGGGTCACAGCAACATAGAGCAAGGAGTAAGTTTGGCAGGAATTGGGTAAAACAGCAATGAGCTTGTTTTTCTCATTGTTTAGAATAAAATTAAGCACATCATGAACCAGAGCCTGTAGCCAGAGTTTACTTAAGCGAGTGTGTGCATTTGTCGCGGGAGTGCGTCTAAAATGGGCGTGTGGTTGTTTTTAATGTCAATTCTGCTGGAATGGGTTCACCAAGTTCCCTTTGACCAAGGGGCAAGGCAAAAAGACAGGATCAATTAGGATGGCACATTGACGCGTTCATATATTGCATTCACAACAACCAATGGAAGAGTTATGTTATGCTGAAAATCTTTAGTTATTGGATCAGCTACGGCGGGATGATAATTCCTGAAAGATAACTGGACCATTGTAGAGCATTCAATAACTGTGTCCTTGGACTCCAGCCTCTTTATCATTTTAACAAAATTATTTACATCTTCAAATCATGTTTTTATTTAGACGTGAAAATTCCTGACATTTTGCAGATCATCTCCGTTCAATAGAAGTGATTAGGTTTATAATATTTTCCGGACCTTGACTAGGCTTCAGCTTGGATCTCTAATTTAAGACAAATCCCCAATTTTTTTAAATTCCACTATTGTAAATGATGGTGAAGAATCTGCTTTGCGTCCTGTACTGATTTCAATTGGTCTCAAGTACATTGCAAGTGTAGGGCACAGGTGTGAAAGAGATGCAAAGGGGCAAGCAATAATCAGGTTCATTTTGTCATTTTTTACTCCGCCTTCTGGCTTCTATTTGTTTATAGTCATCCTGCTTTGCAAAAGCCTCTGAAAGAGGACATCCTGAAAACCAATGAAACAAATTTCAGAGAGAGTACCGACATAGCTACAGAGTGTGTTTAGCAGTAATATGGATTCTAGGGAAAAATCAGATAGGAAAAAGTTTTTCAAGAATGTAAACATCCATTGTTCATTTTCAACATAGTGTCAACTGAATGAGGAGTAAAATATCTGATATATGAAAATGTAGTCACCTTATTTTTTTAATTTCATGGGCAGGTAAATAAATCCCAACTATGCCCAATTAGGTTTGTATCTGGTTTTCAAATTGTGGACAAATCAAAGGTTCATAAACAATGGAAGTTCAAAAAGATAATATTATGTTGAATTGTTCTCCTTGTTACAATGCATTGCATTTTAGGGATTTCATTTGGGGCACTAAGCCTTGCTTTGGCTGTGTTAGGCAACAATCCCTCAAAATTGAATGGATCTTTTTTTTCCATTAATTTTTTTATGTGAAAATTGTACACAAAAGTAGCATTCACCAGATTTGATTACTTGATTGTCATGTCATAACATTGTCATTGTTAGTTCCTGTTCCTCCATGTACTAATCCACATTTTTCTGTGGCCCGATCTGCATCTAACTACGTTACTAGTTGGTAAACCCCCAGCTCCACTGTCATCACCATGCTTTGGAGCTTTAAGATGCATTTTGCATCTCTGATTAGGATGTGTATGCATCACATATGCGTGTGTTATCCCTACATTGTGTGTGAGGAAGTTAAGAGTCCACAGCCAACTGGCGTTGATAGCCTTCAGAGAGATTGTGCGGCTTTCAGAAAAGGACAGAGGCAGTAACTAGGTTTTGGTTCAGCAGCCTTCGCCATCCCTTTGGATAATTAAGTGGGAAAGTTTGAAAAGACATTCATTGCAGTGGTGAGGGAAATGATGTGGATAGATTCACCTTTGCTCAAGGCTCATTGTGTTATTTGAAGTAAGCTTTTTACCAGATCTGCGTGATTTAATCAGAGATTTCGATTCCATTGATTGCGTTGGGTTCATTATATTTAATTCACTTCTTATTCCTCCTTAACATGAATTACAAAATAAGGGAGAAATGTCATGAAAATTGAATTGAGAATGTAGCTTCTCTTTGTTTTAAATCCATGGTTAAAAAAATGTGGGATATGGTAAAAATGTAAGGCACAAAAGCAGCAAATATAAGGCTTTTCCTAGAGGGTACATTGTGATCACAATTGGCCAGTGCCAGCCACGCTTGTCTTCTTGAATGGTTACACTTTGAGTGTTGTGAAACTTGAGGCAAATTATACCATAATACATTGTTTCTTGACAAATCCAATCAACAAAATTTTAAATCCTGTGGCACGCCATTTGAGTTATTTATCTAAGCGTACATACTTTGCACAATATTGCAAATGAATGGAGGGATTTTTTGAGTTTGCTTATTCCACTGAATCCTTTGAGGAGCATTGAAGGGCTGTTGTTTAAAATTGAGCTGTTCAAAAACGATTTCCAATGGCTCACTTTAAAAGACAAAAATGTAATTTCTGAGGTCTCTAGAAAGGTGCCTGCGGCCAATCTGTGCATCCCCCAAACACATAACATACCCTTTTTAACAGAAATGTACCCACATTTCTTGACAATTTATGGTGCAGAAATGCCCATTTAAGATTTAAGGCAAGTAATTTCACTCAGGAAAACATTGAAACGTTCTTCCTCAGACTTGTGAAATCCGAATCACACATGATTTATCCAGAGGAGCGTTGTCCTTCGGGTGGGAGATAGAAAACGGGGTCAGTGATTAGATTAGCCAGGATGCTCTTCTATGGCAGAATAGAGAGAAAGGGTTGTATGACCAACTCCTACTCTTTCTTCAATTGTTGTTACCTGTTGTTGATAAGGAGTCTTGAAACATTACTGGCAAATACAACAGTAAAAGCTACCGCAGATGATAGACAATAGATAATAGACAATAGACAATAGGTGAAGGAGGAGGCCATTCGGCCCTTCGAGCCAGCACCGCCATTCAATGTGACCATGGCTGATCATTCTCAATCAGTTCCCTCATCCTGCCTTCTCCCCATACCCCCTGACTCCGCTATCCTTAAGAGCTCTATCTAGCTCTCTCTTGAATGCATTCAGAAAATTGGCCTCCACTGCCTTCTGAGGCAGAGAATTCCACAGATTCACAACTCTCTGACTGAAAAAGTTTTTCTTCATCTCAGTTCTAAATGGCCTACCCCTTATTCTTAAACGGTGGCCCCTTGTTCTGGACTCACCCAACATTGGGAACATGTTTCCTGCCTCTAACGTGTCCAACCCCTTAATAATCTTATACCTTTCGATAAGATCTCCTCTCATCCTTCTAAATTCCAATGTATACAAGCCTAGTCGCTCCAGTCTTTCAACATATTACAGTCCCGCCATTCCGGGAATTAACCTAGTAAACCTACGTTTACACCATAGACTCAAAATGTTTCCAATTTTAGGGTGAACATTGAATTCTTCAATTACTGATCACTTCTGCAAACACCTGCCTCTCCACCCCCCCCCCCCCACTCTCCCCTGCCCCTCGCTTCCTCCACTATTAGCCCGTTAACCAGCTCCACAGTTTGCAATGATGAATCCTTCTTGGCCTCACACCTGTCTCTATCTGAAATTTGGCCTATCATGGAACCTCCTTGGCTGATTATAGCTATCGCTAGTCCTGATTTGTCCTGGTTTTTTTCCCCCACTCTCCCTACTACAATCAGTCTGAAGAAGGGTCTCGACCCAAAACGTCACCTGTCCATTTTCTTCAGAGATGCTGACTTACCTGCTGAATATCTCCAGCAGTTTGTGTCTATCGCTGGCAAATTAAGACTAGTTCTGTTTATAGCTAAACTTCTTGCAAGCAAGTGCGCCTGATGATTGACGGGATACTGAGTAAACTTGACAGCAGTACCGCAAGGTGAAGTGAGCAAGGGGTGGGCTGAGGTACGTTAACTAAAGCACAAATTTATACTGTGATTAGCCCTCAAGGCAGAGAGGAATTGTACTTTTAGTTTAGTTTAGTTTAGTGATACAGCATGAAAACAGGCCCTTCGGTCCACCGAGTCCGCACGAAACAGCGATCCCTGTAAACTAGCACTCGCTGGGGACATTTTACATTTTTTTACCGAAGCCAATTAACCTCTGCCCTCATTCATTTATTCAGATTTAGACTTTAGACTTCAGAGATACAGTGCGGAAACAGGCTCTTAACCGCACCGACCAGCGATCCCTGTACACTAACCTACACACGCTAGGGACAATTGTACAACTTACCAAAGCCAATTAACCTATAAGCCTGCATGTCTTTGGAGTGTGGGAGGAAACCAAAGCACTTGGAGAAAACCCATGTGGTCACAGGAAGAATGTACAAACTCCGTACAGATAGCACTGTTTAGTCAGGATCCAACCCGGGTCCCTGGAGCTATAAGGCAGCAACTCTACCGCTGCACCAGTGTGTCACTAACTAATCTTCCCAGATCTGTGGATCGGACTGCTTTCTGTCGTATTGATCTAGGAAACTCTGATGATTTCTACTATCCCTCTCAGTTCACTGCTGCGTTATGATCTGGCTCTCCAGAATTGAAATGATAATGTTAATCGCACGGAACCAATGTGTAAGGGATATATTTGTGAAACAATATAACACTTCACAATGTACGTGGTAACGAGGGAGGGGAGAAAATGGAGCTGACCTCTCCAATATTACCCTGTAAAACAACCATGTGATGCCACCAGTAGCCGATAACATGCTTATACTGTAAATTAGTTTTGTGTTATTATCACAAATCCGTTCCATTAACTCAGCAGTACTGTATGTGATAGTTATTGAGATTAGGGGCAGCACACAATGAGACCTGGCAGTCTCTTTAACTAGTGTAGCCTGTGACATAAGCAGCTGAATAGAACATCGCTACCTGGGTCTTGCGATGGCAATGTTGATCATTTGCACCAAATTATCGAGTCTCCTTCTTCGGGATTCGTAGTACTGCAATTAGATGCAAAGTAGTGTTCTTGGTCTCAACTTTTACACTATGAGTGACCCTCATTTTGAAAAATGTCAGCCTTAATTGTGAATCTGCTGAACTAAAACATCTCACCGATCAGAAAAAAAACATTCCTTCTCAAAGTAAAATAGTTGCGCTAAGAATTATTCCAGTAAATCCTGTCCCATAATTCCCTGCCTTATTATATTTGTTAGTAGCAAAAAATTGGATCTTTTTTATTATATTGGGGAATAGATAATCTAATCGCAGCGGTCTTTGGTACTGTGGCTGTGTTTCGCATGAAAAGGAACTTGAAAGGAACACAATTCAATCCAAAATTATATTTGTGTATGAAGAAACCGAAGATAGGCACAAAATGCTGGAGTAACTCAGCGGGACAGGCAGCATCTCTGGAGCGAAGGAATTGGTAACGTTTTGGGTCGAGGCCCTTCTTCAGACTGATCTGTCTGAAGAAGGGTCTCGACCCGAAACGTCACCCATGTCCCGCTGAGTTACTCTAAAATTATATTTGTTTGGGATATTATCCCCATTTGTGAAGCAGTCAGATAAGCGTAACTTTTTTTCTGTGGTAGGGTTGGAAAGTTAAGAGTTAAGTTTTGAGAAATGACCCATCCCTGCCAGCCTTACTGAAATTCCTCAACATGTGACATTAGCAGGATTCAATCAGCCATGACATGCTTCAAATAGCTTTTCTGCATTTTACAGGCCTGCTTATTCCTTGTTGCACAGAAATATTTACAATACAATCCTTCAATCACAAAACTTTACAGAGACTCCACAGTTCAAGCAGAGCGTCGTGGGATAGCTGACCACCAGAAACAACATTACCACAACTTAACTAAAGAACCAAATTCTTCATCGTGGCGTATTTTTTGAGAATAGATATTAAAGCACTTAATTCAGTAACTTCATTAATATTTTGTGCACAAGATGGGAGAAGAATGGAAACTCTTCTTACAAAAATGTTAGGCTTTGGATTTAATTATCATCTGGGGATTTTGGTGGATAAATGACCAAGATTACTGCCCTTCGTATCTCAGAGATCCCTTTGATTTGGAGCTCATCATACCTACATTTTTTCTTTTAAGTTCCCCAGTCTTTTATGTTGATAACACTTTTTTTTACATTGACTCATGGAGACACAAGCACGGAAACTTCCACATGCCAACCAAGATGCCCCATCTAAGCTTGTCCCATTTGCCCGGCATTTGGCCCAAAGCCCTCTAAACCTTTTCTATCCATGTACCTGCCCAATGTATTTTAAATGTTGGCTTGACTACTTCTGGCAGCTCGTTCCAGATGCACACCATCCTCTCGTGTGAAAAAACACATTGAAGATTTTGGGAACTGCCCTTTCTGTCTCCATTCAAATGCAATGACAAAGAGACTAGATAAAATCCATCAGCTTTTTGATTTGGATACTGTTGCACCTTTAATTGTGCAGGTGACAGCAGAAAAGATTTAGTGACCTTAAAATGCCATGAAAATGTATTTTAGGAAGAGATTATAATTGAAATGCATAAATGTTACATATTTTCTCATGCATAGTTTAATGAGAAAGGAGTTTCCTTTGAACAATATGTCCTGGAATAAAGTAAAGCATTAATAATTGTAATAATTCTATTTGAACACTTCTATTTTTTTAAATTTCTGTTTCAGTCACAATGTTTGTTTTGTTTTAGACGTTGACCTGTTTCATAGGTGCCGAGAAGACATTGCTGCCTTAGAATACCAAAGTTATTGTTTAACTTAGAATAGTTATACAATAAATAAAAGACCCCGCCATTAAATATACTATCCTCTCAGACATTATTACAGAGAATAAAGAGAGTTGTGTATTGGCAACCATTCTAAACCACACCCAACGGAAATTCAGTCTTGCCATGAAACAGCCAGACAGGGGAACTAGCAGCCTATTTCAATTTCAGTACTCTTTTCCTTCAGCAATAGAGAACTTTAAAACAAAAGTCTAGTTGGCATCACTGTGGTGTACTGCAACAGCATGGAATTATGTGCACAATGGAGAAACTACATGTAAAGTTGTGGTAATGTCGGAATATATGTGGTAGCTCCAAGCAGTTGTACAACTGAGTCATAATATAGTCGTTATAAGTACATATCCAAGGGATCCCATTCCTTCTGGTTGCTTTTCCTGGAACAGCATCTAACAGATGGAAATAAGCCGTTTCACTTAGTGAGCGATGATAGAAGCATTGGGATGATTCTGAAGCCCGCCAATGGGCATGGGTGGGGTAGGGTGGGAGGGGGGTTGAGCTACAGGTTTGATGGTCGAGTCCTCCCATCGGGGAGAGGATGTCTGCCTCAACCGTTTTCCTCAGAGACAATGAGGAAAACAGAAAAAAAATTGTTAAAGCAAAAAGCTGTGGTAAAGTTGCTTCTGTGGAGTATTTATGCTAATCCCATCTTTAATGAAAGCTGTACAAAAAATCATATCCTGTACCAACCGTTAAAGCAAGAAACTTGCAAAATATTAGACTTAACGTATCACAGCATTAAAAACGTGAATTCAAATTAGAGCTACACACGATTTTTAATTTTTTTGCTATTTTTTTACAGTTATGTTGTAAGTTATTTGCATCCAGTTTTGGGTAATCTTTGCAGAAAAAATGTTTTAAGTTGCTTTTTGCACCGTTTTGTTGTGACTACGGATCATGACCACAAATTTAACTGTTTGAGGAATATACTCATTCATGAATGTTGGATACTGTAACTTCTGTTTGGATTGCTCCTTCATCCAGAGATTTACATTCGATCAATAAACCATGGCTGTAATGCCAAACTTTTAATACAGAATTTTTGTGATCACCATTTGTACATGATATTGATCTTATTTCAAACACGTCTCTTCCAAACCCTCGTGATATTCCTGTAAAATCTATTGTTGAACACAGCAAATAATTACTTTTGCACTAGGAATGAAATGTCTATTTTCTTCCACCTTTTTTAAATCTTAAAAACATCCATCTCTAGAACTGCAATGCTAAATATTGATTATACAGAGAAATTCAAAAAAGTTACAGTGCACCACAACATGTTATGGACTGAAAAGTGTATTAGTTATTAAAATGGGACAAAATGCTACTACTGCTCCCAAACCATCTCTCATGTGCAGAGCAAATAGCTGCCACAAGAAAAACCTAGTATGGTTGGTTGTAAGCTAGCAACATAGGCATAGCCCCACATGGGCACCATCTCGTATATACACTGACATAAATGAAAAAAACCCCACATTTTTAGCATCAGAAATGCATCCTTGCTTTATATCTCTTTAAAGATAAGCAACTATTCTGACCTATTCAACTGATGCCCTGTGGATGTTCCAGGTATACGTCACCTGTCTATGAATTTGGACTGACATGCATGCTCTGGGCTGCAGTGAGTACGAGAGATTCTTGTTAGATGTGAGTTATTGACTCGTGTGCATGACATTCAAAATCAGTATGTTACACCTAAAGCTTAACAAGCAGAGGGTGCATGACAAGTGATGTCTCACTTCCTCTGTCCGCAAAGTTCAGACCAATGCCCACAAAACACTCGTTCAGATTTGATTTAGTCTCTCTACATTTTCTCTTCAAAGCCTTCTATAGTCTTCTGATAGGACCCTTTCGAAGGACATGGCCACTTTGATTTTCTTTTAGTCGTGTTTGGGTATTTAAATAAAAACAGACAACCTATTTTAAAAATAGTCCAAGTTTTTTTTATAAGGGCAAGTTTTATAGGCTATTTTTTAAATATTTTAAATAAATTAATTGAACTTGTAATCCATTTAGTACTGTGGATCAAAAGAAAAAAAAAACACCCTGATTGGTGTCTGAGGCATCATGATGCATTAATGAGACAGATCAATTCCTGAACCCCTGCAAGTTGTAATACATAATTTGTACTTTGCAAATCCTTTTATCTTCATTATAACTGTGTGATGGGGTAATTCAGTCAGTGTTGCAATAAACTAAAACAACACCCTTTATTATCATCTTGGTTGAGATCTCTAGATGAAAACTCATGACCAAATGGATATTTCCCCAACAGCAATCAAGAGAACTAAAAAAAAAAAATATTTTTCCAACAAGTTATTCTCTAATTGGTGACAGATTTCTTGAAAATGGTAGGTAGATGTCTGCTTTTTAAAAACAAAAGTTAGATGCTGCAGACTGTTATTTATCACTACTACCAATTGTTTGAAAGAAAGTGTTCCATAAGCTTTTTATAAAAACTAGGTTTAGCACATTATTGAAGTGTGCGGGGGGGGGGGGGGGGGGGGGAGGGAAGGGTGATCCAAAATGACGTTCCTTTTCCTTTTTGATCAAATAGATTAACTTCATCGCATATTTACCCTTTGAACCAGTCTGCTGCACATCCGTGCCCGTGCCTAAATATTGTGGATGATTCATTAATATATAATCAGTACATTTAATGATAAGCTTGCTTCACACATCACCCCCAATATTATTCCAGTAATATATAATCTTAATATAGTGAATGGGTCACTTGGCACCAACAAATACAGGGCTGTGTTTTGCACTAATTATATGTTATCATTCAGACCCAAAACAAAGGGTTAGATCTGTGCGAATGTAAACATTAGCAAAAATGGCAGAGGAGAAAAAACTTTTTTACACAATATTTGAAACTCATGAGCAAATGTTGATCATTTTGTATCTAATACACCCTTGACCGTTTTTTTTCTATTCTAAAAGCTTTTCTAGCAATACTTTTGTGCGGTGTCATGCACCAAGTTGAAATACAAATAATCTCCTCTTTCCTTGTGGTCAGTTTTCATATTATTAACATTTGTAAATTAGACAAACTAGAGTTGCGACTAGCAACCACAGTGAGATGGCAACACCTGCTAATCCAGTGCCTGAGTCTCGCATGGAACCAGGTCCTGCAAAAATGAGAGAGAAAAGCAGAATTAATATTTATTTAAAAACTCAACAGAACATTAACATCCACACGTGTCACATGCAGATTTTCCCGTGTTTTGCTTCTTTTTTTTAACCCTCAGAATATATATATTTTTTACTAAACACAATCCCCCCTTTAAAACCGTGTCTTGATGAAAACTCTATATTGCCCCTGAAGTATGGCCCAACACAACATACCTTGTTATCAACTTATAAGAGGCCGCACACCAACATTTTAATTTTATTCATTGGTGGATCAGACTTGATTTAAACATGTCGATATTATTAAACATTAAATTCACCAAAGCATTTTCATTATAAGATGTCATAACATTTAGAATGGAGCAAGCAGGCAAGAAAATAACATAACATACTGTCGAGTTTTAATTAACCAATGTTTTAAGCTGAACAAGAAAAAAGTCCTATTAATAGTTAGTGCAAGATAGCTTGAAGCTGTTCGATGCCACTTGAAACCCAAGATGGCTGTTGCCCTTGAAACATCTGACAGGGGAATGTACCACCTGGGGAGTGACAAACTAATTTAACATGGCCAAGTATGCTACTACACCACAGGCTTCGAACCGCATTTCATTGCACATTACGTTAAAGAGTGAAACAGCAATGTATGTGAGGAGACAAGAAATGTTTCAATAACAAAGTGGAATAATTAAAATACTAGAATACACAGCTGATCAGGCAGTATCTGTGACTGAGAAACAGGGTTAAAAATTAGTCACTGACTTCTCGGCAGGGACAGAAAAAGGTTTAGATTAATAACCTATGTAAGCTCATGATAGGTTGACCAAGGGATTACATTATTATTTAGACTTTAGAGACAGCACAGAAACAGGCTCTTCGGCCCACCGAGTCCATGCCAAACAGTGATCTCCACACACTAGCACTATCCTACACACTAGGGACAATTTACAATTTTACCGGTCAATTAACCTACAAACCTGTATGCCTTTGGAGTGTGGGTAGAAACTGGAGCTTCTGGAGAAAGCCCACGTGATCACAGGGAGAACATACAAACTCTGCACAGACTGCACCCGTTATCAGAATCGAACCGGGGTCCTTGGTGTTGTAAGGCAGCAACTCTACTGCTGTGCCATCATGCTTCCCCTTGGAGCATTGTTAATCCGTTTTTTGGGGGGTCAGGAAACTCACTTTCCATTACTGAGAAATAAGCCAGTGTCTGCTTCAACAACTCTGCAGTCACATTCATGTGAAGGAGCCTGACCCTTGGATGATGCAAGAAACCTTCTCAACATGACCTGCCAATGCTGAGATTGTACATGGTGTACTGACCCTGTGCAAATGCCTTTTGAAATACCATTGCGATGTCTTTGAATCTTTTGAGCTGTTGGTTTATTGTGATAAACTGTCAGATTTAACTTTATAGGCTTTAACTTTAAAGAAAAGTTAGAAGTTCAAAATTCACACATGGGCAACATGGGTCAAGTCCAAAATGACAGTCATCGTCCAAATCCCATGAAGAATGATCACATCAACAGCTGCAATAATATTGCATTAAATCCTCCACTGGCATGAACTTTATTCCTGATGATTGAAGAAGATTCAAGCACAGTTACATTTGTTCGGGTGATGTATTTATAAATAAACTTTCCTCATTGTCCTTGGCAGAAGATCATATGGCCGACGACTGTCACAGAACATATTTATGTCTACCCCATGAAACTATACAGTGTGAGTCTCAGAACATTTTACCCTCCATGGACAATGTGCAGATGCAGCTGCAATTTGGTGCATGTTTTTTTTAAATTGTAATTAGAATCTTCCTTAATTTGCCAATATAATACCATATTCATCAAATCTCGCTAAAATGCTTGGAGCAGATAAATAAAGGAAAATGTCTGAAAGTTAAACAAAGTCCAACCCTGCTGCTATGATCATCTTGTGCCAAGATGCATTGAAAATCTAGAGAATTAAAGAAAATCAGTGCTCCACCTTTCCTGAGTTATCAGTGCCGGCTCTGATTTGTTCTGTTACTTCTCGTTTCCCTCTACCCTGACTCTCAGTCTGAAGAATGGTCCCGACCCGAAATGTCTCCTATCCATGTTCTCCAGAGATGCTGCCTGACCTGCTGAGTTATTCTAGCACTCTATGTCTATCTGGAGAGTGGGTTGGATAGTTTTTCAAAGTAAGCAAGTTAAGAATTAGGGTAGCAGAGTGATACAGCTGATAGAGCTGCTGCCTCGCAGTGCCAGAGACCAGGGTTCGATCCTGACCTCGTGTACTGTCAAGAGCCAAGAGTCAGGAGTGTTTCATTGTCATATGTCCCGAAGCGGAACAATTAAATTCTTTCTTGCACCACCATAACAGATACGTAAACAGATACGTATATTTTCCCTGTGACTGCATGGGTTTCCTCCGGGTGACTTGGTTTCCACACACATCCCAAAGACGCATGGGTTTGTAGGTTAGTTGGACCTGTGTAAAATTGCCCCTGGTGTGTAGGTAGTGGATGTGAAAGTTGCAGGGCCCGGCGGCCGCAGTAGCGCCGTGAGGACTGGCACCCGTCCCGGCGTGCCCTGCGCCTGACCTTCCTCCTGTGGTGCAGCGCGGCGGCAGGGAGAAGGTCAAAGAAGATGGCCGCCGGCAGGACGAACATGGGGCAGCGCCTTGTGGCCGCTCTCCCGCTGCTTGCCACCGCGATGGCCTCCCGGGGCCGGGGTGAGTGGCTCCCTCTCCCCTTTCCATACACATATGTTCCCGAAATACAGCCAAAACGGTACACAATAGCGCAACAATTTTAGGGGCACCTTACTCACCATTCGCCTGCGCTGTGCAGTATCAAGTTTTGTTCAAATTGTTGCGCTATCGGGTACCGTTTTTACTATTTCGGACACATGCCCCATAAAATAAACATCGCCATTTTGATCTAATACTTCCATCTTCAATGTTGTCATTAAACGCGTGCTTCGTTGAACGATGACTCCTGAGATAAATGCTCAAATTTTCTTCAAGTTAAAGTTTGACCACTCAATAATGTTAAAATTGTGTGTCTTTTTTTTCATCAACCGCTGTCACAACGGGAACCCAACGGGTCGTGTTTTGTTCAAATTGTTGCGCTAACGTGTACCGTTTTGGCTGCTTTCTGCCCAACCAATTGTTCAAGCGCTTTTGATTGCAACATGCACCTTAATTTAGTTCAACAAAGAAACTGACAAGTTACTAAAGAACCTTTAGTAACAACGGGACCCAACGGTTCCACGAGTCGTCTAGTAGCATATAAAATGCAGTCTGGTGGCAAGTCGCTACAATTACCTTCCCGTTCCCATACCGACTTATCTGTCTTCCACCTTCTCCACTGCTACTGGAGGAAGAGCACCACATATTCTGTTTTTTTTTCCTTAACCAAGAGGTTTAATTGGAAATTCACAGTTTACAACATACTACATTGACCAAAACTGCTACTCGTTTTAATTTGCAAACATCGATCATCAGATTGCAGCGTTGTCAGCCGTATCCACGATGCACTTGAGTCCTCATGACGACTAGCATTCACGGAAGGCCTCTATTGTTGCCATGGACATCGCGTGCTCCCTCTCCAGGGACACGCGGGGACAGACCTAGGCCCGGAAGAGAGGCAGGCAGTCAACCCGACTAGAACCCTCCACTGCCCTCTGCCTGGTTCCGTGAATGCCAAAGCCAATTAACCTACAAGCCTGAACGTCTTTGGAACGCGGGAGGAAACCAGAGCACTGGGAGAACACCCATGCGGTCACGGGGAGAACGTAAAAACTCCGTACAAACAGCACCCGTAGTCAGGATCGAACCCCGGGTCTCTGGCGCTGTGAGACAGCAACTCTACCGCTGCACCGCCTGATTTACAATACATTTGTTCATTTATTGGGGAAAATATCCTCTGTCAAACAAGTAGTAAATAACTCACCATGGACACGTCTTGATATTCCAAGATGACCTAGAACAATGAGCTAACTCTTTATCCCACATACCCTTGATGTGTGATGTAACTCCTGAAAACCATCTGATCTTCAAAAACATTTACCTCAATGCCACTATTAATCTAACAAGGTTGATGCCATAGCAACAGTTATGCGAGGAATGGTATCACATTTACACAAGGAGGAATGCAAAAATGACTCGTGCAATGACCTCAGTGTCCTTGATGACTTTCATCTACATTATGTCTTTGATACAACATGAATGAGTTTTACTCAGGCTAACATGACAGCAAGGTGTGCCAAGAAGCCTCATGCTAAAATCCTCACTGAAAATTTTCTCACGTAATAATTTGATCTCTAAATATAGTAGTATAAATAGCTATTTTAATTAAACGCAGCTATTTACGTCAGTGTAGAATTTATATCTTAGAGTCAAAGAGTCACACAGTGTAGAAACAGGCGTTTGGCCCAACTTGCCCACACCGACTAGCATGCCCCATCCACCTGCATGCTTTTGGCCCGTGTTTCTTAAACGTTGCAATCATCCCTGCCTCAATGACCTCCTCCAGCAGCTCGTTCCATACACCCACCACCCTTTGTGTGAAAAAGTCACATAGAGCTCTTAAGGATAGCGGAGTCAGGGAGTATGGGGAGAAGGCAGGAACAGGGTACTGATTGAGAATGATCAGCCATGATCACATTGAATGGCGGTGCTGGTTCGAAGGGCTGAATAGCCTACTCCTGCACCTATTGTCTATTGTCCATTGTCTATTGTCACGACTCAGATTTCTATAAAATCTTTTCCCCTTCACTTTAAAATCGAGCTGTCCACAGTGTACAGATGCAAAATTAAAGGGATAAACGTATAGTGCAAGATAAAGTCCAGTAAAGTCCGATTAAAGATAGTCCAAGATAGATGGTAGCTCAGGACCCTCTCTAGTTGCTGATTGGATGGTTCAGGGTCTCGACCCGAAACATCACCTATCCATGTTCTCCAGGGATAATGCCTGACCTGCTGAGCTACTCCAGCACTTTGTGTCCTTTAGCGAATGTCAATGTTCCAGTGAGCATCCTTTAATTCAAGTATCGCTGATGGTCTGAAGACGGGTTCCGACCCCAAATGTCATTTATTCTTTTCCTCCAGAGATGCTGCCCGACCCGCTGAGTTACTCCAGCATTTTGTGCCTATCTTTGGAATATACCAGCATCCACAGCTCCTTCCCACACACTGGTGATTTGGGGCCATTTTGTTCTTTGTCATTTTTGGCGAGAAATGAAGATGAGGTTGCAGCAGTTTAATGAGGAAATATCATCTTCCCCAGGTTGTCTCCATGTAGCCCAGTTTCGTGATGGGTCAACTGGGGCAATCACATTAATGCATGCACTAAGTGATCTATATACCACATAAAAATCAGATATCAATGGAACCAATTTCTAAACATAGTGTTTTATTTATCCAGATTTACGACAACACTAAAGTTACCATGTTTTGCTATTTGTAGAAACTGGAATATTTTCCTTGTTTTGAATTATCCACAGTCAATATTATCCTGTGGTTCCCCACGTTTGTATTTAGACTTTAGAGAGACAGCACGGAAAAAGGCCCTTCGTTGCGCAGAGTACGCGCTGATCAGTTTGTACACGGGCACTATCCTACACACCAGGGACAATTTACAATTTTACCAAAGCCAATTAACCTTCAAACCTTTACATCTTTAGAGTGGAGGGGGAAACCGGAGCACCCGGAGAAAACTCGCACAATCACAGGGAGAATATACAAACTCTGTACAGACAAGCATCCGTAGTCTGGATCGAATCTGTGTCTCTGGTGTTGTGAGGCAGCAACTGTACCGCTGCACCCCTGTGAGACCTTATTCCCTACAAATAGATGACTGTTTTATGCTGCTGGGTTTACCTTTGAAAGAAAGAGGGAAAAATGGGAATGCATTGGAGTGCTTTGCCATGGATAACGACTGCCCCACCAACAGTTCAAATCCACTGGCTAAACTATGAAAGAAGGCCCATAATCAATATGCATCTGTTGAAAGAGGCTGGGTTATAAATCACCCAGTACTTATATAATAATAATAATAATAATAATAATAAGCATTTATTTTATATAGCGCCTTACCAGAAGCTCAAAGCGCTTTACAAAAACAATCATAACATAAAAACAAACAGACAAACTATCCTAACGGAGAAGCGGCGAATAAACAGCGCCAGCGTCCTCTCACGTCAGGGTCCGGCAGTAGACAACAAAAAGCACAGGACACACAGATACAATTTTAACACAAACAGCCATCACAGTGATTGCTCTAGGCACACCCTCACTGTGATGGAAGGCAAAGAAAAGTCTTATCTCCTCCTCATTCTTCTCCCGTGGTGCCACGAGGTGATCGAGGCTCCCAACTTTTTGAAGCCCCCACCGCGCGATGGAAAGTTCCAGGGCCGAGCCGAGCAGGCCGATGAAGGTCCTGAGCCCCCACCGGGCGATGAAAAGTCCCAGGGCCGAGCCGAGCCGAGCAGGCCGATGAAGGTCCTGAGCCCCCACCGGGCGATGGAAAGTGCCGCGGCCAGGCCACGCAGGGCGATGAGGGGCCTGCGAGCGGGTTGATCGTACCTCGTGCTCCGGGGCGGTCGAAGCTGCTACGGCTGGAGCTCCTGAAAGCCGGTCGCCAGCCAGGGACCTGCGAGCTCCCGATGTTGCGGTCTGCAGGGCCCACGGCCGAAGCCTCCGAGATGGTAAGTCCAGGCCCTGCGACCGGAGTCTTCAAGGTCGATCCCAGCTGGAGGCCGCCGACTCCACGATGTTAGGCCGTAGCGCGAACGGAGACACGACACGGTAAAAGTCGCATCTCCGTTGAGGAGGAGATTAGAAAAAAGGTTTCCCCCACCCCCCCCACCACCACCCCCCACATACACAGAGTTAAAAATAGAACAAAACGTACATTAAACGATGACAATAGACAAAAAAAAACAAAAAACAGAGAGACTGCCGGTGAGCTGCAGCTGCAGAACACAGCCACGCCCCTTACTTACTGCAATAAATCTCATCACCGCTACCACAGCAGCGTTCAGCTTATATTTGAGGTTGGCATGGATAATGCATCAGCACTTGAGATTCAAGAGAGCTGTTTAGCTAATTTATAATGGCAAATGGAGACTTGACCAATTTTGAGATCAAATCGGCTTCTGTATCTCATTATAAGTGCAGCATTTGATTGTTTGCTTTAGAAGTTATTTACAGAAGGCATCACACTTCAATCTTTCAAAATCGTGGGGATTAAAGTCTCATTTCCATGACTATGATCAAAAACTAGTAATTCAGCTGATTAGTTTAATCATTGTAACTCAGTAGAACCATTAATTGCACTTAAAAGATGTTCACCCTCAATCAGAAAAGCCCTGCAATCACAATCAACCATGAGGTTTCTGTCTCTGTTCTAATAATACAGTGTGTCTCCAGTAATACTCCGGAGCCTTTTCATGCATCAGCTTAATGTCTTTTATGTTCACTTTGAAGAGTCAAACAAAGTTCCTCTAAGGCACGTCCCCACACCCGCCTGCTCGGTCCTCTTCATCCCGATGGCAGAAGTCAGATCTGCTTTCACCAGGTGCAGCTGGTTACAGTCCCTGGATGGGTTCTGAAATCGTGCACCACTCAGCTGGTCGCAGTCTTGGCCAACATCCTCGGCCTCTCGATTCAATAGTCCACTGTCCCCATCTGTGCGTTTATCCTATCTATTCCGCTCATGGTCTGAAATACCTCTATAAAATCACTCCTCGTCCTCCTTCACTCCAACGAATAAAATCCTAGCCTATCCAACCTCTCCCTATAGCTGGGTCCCCAAGTCCCAGCAACATCCGTGTACATCTTCTTTGCACTCTTATATTGAACTCTACCTCATCCAGTTATTCAGTTATGGTGGTGAATCTGTGGAATTCATTGCCACAGAAGGCTGTGGAGGCCAAGTCTTCCAAGGCATATGTTTAAGGCAGAGATTGACAGATTCTTGATTAGTACGGCTGTCAGGGGGTTATGGGGAGAAGGCAGGAGAATGGGGTTGAGAGGGAAAGGTAGATCAGCCATGATTGAATGGTGGAGTAGACTTGATGGACCGAATGGCCTAATTCTGCTCCTATCACTTGTGAACTTATTTACTTCAATATTTTGTTTTAAACAATTTCACGTTCCACTACAATCGCGCATCATCATGCTGTTTTGCATTTGTTGTATTTATTGCTGTATCACTGTATTATACTGTACAATCTGGGAGCTTCATCTAAACAATGAATGTCAATGCACCCTAGTGTACATGACAATAAACTAATCCCAATCAGAATCAGAATCAAAAGCATTGGCAAGATAACAGTAAATAGGAATCTCACCTCTATTAGTTATATTGAAATTCCAATCGTGGGAAGATGTCTGTGCGCGTTCAGGCACTATCTTCCTCTAGGATCATTAATCACTACATTCAGGTCAATAAAAACAGAGGGCCAGCCACCACTCTGATCATTTGCGGATTGAAAAATCAGCTATTCTGTAATAGGGTCCTTACTCTGTCTTCCTAGTTCACAAGTTTATAAGACATAGAAGCAGAATTAGGCCATTCAGCCCATCAAGTCTGCCCTGCCATTCGATCATGGCTGATCTATTTTTCACTCTCAACCCCATTCTCTTGCCTTCTCCCCATAACCTTTGACACCTTTTGAGTGGATGAGGAGAGGATGCTTCCATGAAAGGGAAAGTCAAGGACCTGAGGCCATAGCTTCAGAATAAAAGGACGTATCTTTAGGAAGGAGGTGAGGAGGAATTCCTTTAGTCAGAGGTTAATACAGCTATTAGTAAACTGGAAGTAAATCCAGTTTATGCCTTGTTACAGTGATGCTTGGTTTTTAAGTAACCCACACAAGATGTTATAGTTCAAAACTCTCAAGTACTTGCCTGATCTGCTATGTATACTTCCAGCATTTCTTGTTTTAATTTGGGGAATATAAAGTGATCATTTACCTGCAGATGGACTAAAAGTGATAACTATTGGAGTCACAGCAGCTCATAAAGTGTCTCTGCCCTCCTATGTAAAAGGTATGCCTACTGAGTTTGTTTGCTTCAGAGTTACCTGTGATTACTGCTCCCTTGATAACTTACTGAAGAAAGAAGCTGAATTCATTGGTTAATGATGTCTGGATGAGATCAAGATCATCTTTCCACAATACTTAGGAAAGGTTGACATCAGTTTCTGGAATTAATTGCATTTGGATGAGAAATGGAATCCTGCCTCATACAATGTCATGTTTTCATGGTTTATGTTGGCATTCGCCAAGATGCTGAATTAGGCAGACAGATTTATAAAATACCATGACACATTGTTATTAATTGTGCTTTTGGACAACAGAGTGGAGGTTGAATACTGAACTTGATAATTGAAAAGTAATGTATTATCTACTATTTTTTGACAGATACATTAACGTACTGCAACACAGTAATAATAATAATTGCATAAAGTCATGGAGTCACACAGCTCAGAAACACAACCTTTGGCCCAACTTGCCCATCCCATCCAACATGCCCCATTCACGCTAGTCCCACTAGTGTATGCCCATATCCCTCTAATCCTTTCCCATCCATTGACATAGTCAAATAAAAATAACAGAAATAATGTGTTATCTAGTGATTTCAGCGAAAATTAGGACGCCGGAGAAGCATTGACAGCGTGGGAATTTCGTGATGTTTCCGAAGATGCTGTAATCTCGACCTGACTCGGCCTTGTCGTGGTCATTGTCGTCGGGTAAAAGAAAAGTTCTGTGATCTGCTATGACTTTGACAGTCGCCAGCAGTCGCCTTAAAATCGCCTAAAGTGGGACTGGCCCTTAAGGGTGTCAGGGGTTGTGGGGAGAAGGCAGAAGAATGGGGTTGAGAGGGAAAGATAGATCAGCCACGATTGAATGGTGGAGTAGACTTGATGGACCGAATTACCTAATTTTGCTCCTAGAACCTATGAACATCAATTTTACTAATCAAAAACCTATCAATCTCTGCCTCAAAAATCCCAATGAATTCGCCTCCACAGTCGTCTGTGGCAATGAATTCCACAGATTCACCACCCTATGGTTAAAGTTATTCCTGTTTGGTTTGTATACTGGGACACCTTTTCAACTTTGTAATATATTTCAATGCCATGAATCTACATCAAGGAGAGACAGATTTGATGTTCAAGAATAATTAATGAATCCATAAGGGTTGTCCTTGATTCTCTGTTAAACAAAAGCTGCTGCACAAAGCTTCGTGACTGCAGAGATATCTTTTTGTAAGGCAGAATTCTAAATGATTAGTGGCTTTGCCTGCACATTTTAATGAAGACACATTCTAAACCATCATCCTAATCCTTGTGAAGGTCATTTTCTTTTCAAGTAAAATATAATTTTTTGAGGGAATAGCAACTCAAAAGACATTACAAGTGAATGTATTTAGATTAAATGTGTTCAAGTAATGGTGGGATAAGAAGATGCAATGATGGATCTCTCTTTCTCAATCAAAATGGCAGTGCCAGCAATACTGGAAATAATTTAATTTAACTGTTTCAATTCTTAAAACTTTGTTAGGTTTAAAGAAAGTCATCACCTGTTAAACCAGTGGTAAAGAAACATCACAGTGATTAAATGCAACATTAGCAATCATTGTATATAAACTGAAGGCAGGAAAAGGTTATTCAACCCAACTAATTCACAGAATTGTCTCGTAGATTAGTGTAGAACGAGGCTGTTCGATCACATCAGTTCTCCAACAGGGCAACTCACCAGTTCCATCTTCCAGCCATCATCACTTTGTACATTTTCATCACCATGTTCATCCTGTTTCCTCTGAACGACCACAATGGAAACTGCCTGCACCACATCTGTAGTCAGTGCTTTTCAGATTTCAACACAAGTGGTGTAAAAGGAACCCAAGGGGTGGGCCAATTAACCTACAAACCTGCCCGTCTCTGGAATATGGGAGGAAACCGGAGCACATGTGGTCAGAGGGAGAACGTAAAACTCCGTACAGACTGCGCCCGTAGTCAGGATCGAACCCGGGTCTCTGCCGCTGAAAGGCAGCAACTCTACCTCTGCGCCACTGTGCCGCCCTGTTCCTTTCTGAGTCAGGTTTTGTTCTTATCCTGGAAGCTGCCTGATCTGCTATGTATACTTCCAGCATTTCTTGTTTTAATTTGGGGAATACAAAGTGATCATTTACCTGCAGATGGACTAAAAGTGATAACTATTGGAGTCACAGCAGCTCATAAAGTGTCTCTGCCTTCCTATGTAAAAAGTATGCCTACTGAGTTTGTTTGCTTCAGAGTTACCTGTGATTACTGCTCTCTTGAAAACTTACTGATGAAAGAAGCTGAATTCATTGATGTTAATGATGTCTGGATGAGATCAAGATCATCTTTCCACAATACTTAGGAAAGGTTGACATCAGTTTCTGGAATTAATTGCATATGGATGAGAAATGGAATCCTGCCTCATACAAGGTCATGTTTTCATGGTTTATGTTGGCATTCGCCAAGATGCTGAATTAGGCAGACAGATTTATAAAATACCATGACACATTGTTATTAATTGTGCTTTTGGACAACAGAGTGGAGGTTGAATACTGAACTTGATAATTGAAAAGTAATGTATTATCTACTATTTTTTGACAGATACATTAACGTACTGCAACACAGTAATAATAATAATTGCATAAAGTCATGGAGTCACACAGCTCAGAAACACAACCTTTGGCCCAACTTGCCCACACCATCCAACATGCCCCATCCTCGTTAGTCCCACCAGTGTACGCCCAAATCACTCTAATCCTTTCCCATCCATTGACATAGTCAAATAAAAATAACATAAATAATGTGTTATCTACTATTATTTTGCCACAATACATTAATGTAACATAATAATAACAATTTTCTAGCCAAATAGAGTCATAGAGTCTTACATCATGGACACAGGCCCTCTGGCCTAACTTGCCCACACCGGTCAATATGTTCCATCTACACTAGTCCCACCTGCCTGCTTTTGGCCCATATCCCTCTAAACCTGTGCTATCCATGTACCTGTCTAAATGTTTCATAAACGTTGTGATGGTACCTGTCTCAACTACCTCCTTTGGCAGCTCGTTCCATACATCCACCACCCTTTGTGTAAAAATAAAAGTAAAAAATAATTAAATTAACTTGGTTTACTTTAAAAAAAATAAAACAGACCGTTTCATCCATTTTCTTCTAATATAACCAAATGATTAAGAAATTTGGAGGCTTTTACCAAATGCAACCACTAAAGCAAAGCACTTTTTTGTTTCAAAGAAGTTACATTTCTGCCTAAAATGAACTTTAGCCAAGTTTAGAAATCCTTGTCTCCAAAGTTCAAGGGTCCATCTTATGACATATTTCTTTTGAAAACTAATCATAGGATTTTAACACAAGGCACCAGGCCCAGTTCAAATACACGAAGAGACATTTTCCGTACATATCAAGTAGAGTCTGAAGAAGGATCTTGACCTAAAACGTCACCCATCCTTTTTCTCCAGAGATGCTGCCTGACCCGCTGAGTTACTCCAACACTTTGTGTCTATCTCTACTCCATTTCAATCCCAGGATGGAGACCAACATCTTTCATTTTCATCTGCCTGAGCAAAATAATTCAGCGCTTGAGGTTTAGCTTCCCCGCCTTTGTTACTCTAACCCCCAACTCAGGACAATGGCAGAAGCAGGATGTATCATTAAATCGGCGATGTTGCCTGACCTACTGAGTTCCTCCAGCACCTTGCGTTCTACGCAAGATTCAAACAACTGCAGTTCCTTATGTCTATCATTAAAAACTGTAATCAACAGGTAGTCAGTAATGGTGCCCATGAATCAACTCCAAAATCCTGAGGTTAAGGCTTTGAATAATGGAGGCAAGTGTTACGCTACTTATGGTGCAATAGTGAGTCTTGGGCTTAAAAAAGGGTGTTGGGTGGAGGACGGCACTAAACATTGACCAACCTACAGGCAGTAAACTGTTCATAATTGGGCACTATGGACATGCTGGCTGAACATTTTAGAGGACATCTTTGAGGTTTTAGTTTTTAAAAATAGAGTGCGTAAACAGGCCCTTCGGCTCACCGAGTCTGTGCCCACCAGCGATCCCACACACTAATACTATCCTACACACACGAGGGACAATTTGCAATTTTATCGAGCCAATTAGTCTTTGGAGTGTGGGAGAAAACCATAGCACCCGAAGAGAACCCATGCAGGTCATGGGGCAAACGTACAAACTCCATAAAGACAACACCTGTAGTCAGGATCGAACCTGAGTGTCTGGTGCTGTTAGGTAGCAACTCTACCGCTGCACCACCGTGCCACTGGTCCTGGCACCCCAACTCTAGTTGTGATATCTGTACAAAGATAGGCCAGGTGGATGATCCCAACCAGTGCTGTTTCATGGGTATGTTTCAATGCAGCCAGGACGTTTCAGGACGATGGCAGAAGCAGGATGTATCAATAAATCGGAGATGTTGCCTGACCTACTGAGTTCCTCCAGCACCTTGCGTTCTACGCAAGATTCAAACATCTGCAGTTCCTTATGTCTATCATTAAAAACTGTAATCAACAGGTAGTGTCAGTAATGGTGCCCATGAATCAACTGGATATTCATTTAAAACTATTCGATTTACTAATATCCTTTAGTTGAGAAACAGTCATACAGCAAACTACCACTTTCACGCCAACCTTTTTGCCGTTTTACACCAATCCAATTAGTTTAAACTTTTAGTTTAGTTTAGAGATACAGCATGGAAACAAGTCCTTTGGCCCACTGAGTCCACGCCGACCATCAATCACCCGGTTACACTAGTTTTGTGTTATCCTACTGTCTCATTCACTCTGTACACACTATTTTACTGAGGCCAATTACCCTACAAAGCCGCACGTCTTTGGGATGTGGGAGGAAGCCCGATTGCTTGGAGTAAACCCATGCGGTCACAGGGAGAATATCCAGACTCCACACTGACAGCACCCAAGGTCAGGATCGAACGCAGGTCTCTGGTGCTGTGAGGCAGCAGCTCTACTAGTTGTGCCACTGTGCTGCCACAATGTGCTCGATTAGATCAATAAACCAATCATCCCTATTGACATAGTCGACCAGAGCCACATCAACAACGTCCGATTCTTTTCCGAAATAGCCCAGCATACGCCTATGTGGATAAGAAATGTCATCCTTTCAGTACAATGGCATACCATTTCTGTGGTATGTATACGTACATCTTTCTTTAATATCTGGCATAGTAACAAAGAATAGTACAATTTCTCAATGACGTCAGCACATAAGTATCTTCTCTTCGATATTCTTCCACATTACAGTAACACACAGCATCTCTAATGGTTTTGATATCCAGAATCAATCACTCAAATATCTCACGATGAGACGTACTGAAAATGTTAATGGTTGAAACATGACAATATTGCTTATGTTATGCTGTCAGGATGTACACGCATATCCAGCATTTAATGTATTATTTTAACAATTTGTTGGCTAGATTAAAGGGTAAATGGTGGGTGACGGCGTGTATACAATCATAGTGATATTGTGTGTTTTGCAGAATCATGGTACAGAGGACATGGAAAATGACTGTTTTAACTCTACTAAAATTATCTATGTATCTTCATTCAAACAATTAAGTGTCCATTTCACAATGGCGGTCTGAAGCAGCCATATTAAATTACACAATTTAAACAAAACTCATGCAATTTCCTAAAACAACCAACCATTTCTTGCAGTAACTGAAGCCCTTACCGAGATTTAACTGATAGAGCTGCTGCCTTACAGCAGCAGACACTTGGGTTTGATCCTGGCTGTCTGTACGGAATTAGCACGTTCTCCCTGTGACTGCGTGCGTTTTCTCCTGGTGCTCCAGCTTTCTCCCACATTCGGAAGATGTGCAGGTTTGTAGGTTAATTGGCTTCTGTAAATTGTCCCCAGTGTGTAGGATGGAACTTGTGTACGGGGTGATCGTTGGTCAGCGCGGACTCGGTGGGCCGAAGGACATGTTTCCACGCTGCATCTCTAAATTAAACCAAACTAAACTAAGATAGACACAAAGCGCTGGCGTAACTCAGCAGGTCAGGCAGCAACTCTGGAGAAAAAGGACGGGTGGCGTTTCCAGTTGGACCCCATCTTCAGACAGGTTCCGACCCGAAACGTCACCCACCCTTTTTCTCCATGGATGCTGCCTGACTTACTCCAACACTTTGTGCCTATCTGTGGTATAAACCAGCATCTGCAGTCCCTTCTTAAACTAAACTAAGATTGGGATAGCAACTGCAGAGTCTACCTGACTGTGGCTCTTCAGTAAAGTAGGTCCAATATTTATTGAACCAGGACTTCTGGCAGATGGTAACAAATGGTGCTGCGTTCAGCTAGGATTCGTTAGCACTGCACTGGGGAAGTGCATCTCTGATCCCACACCAGCGATGCAGTTTAAGGGCACCCTCCTTACATTTACATCGCAGCGGGAGTCAGAGGCAGTTGTGCCACAGCTGCTTTAGGGCTTGCATGTCCTCTCCTGCTGGGGCAGCACCGTAGAGCAGCGGCAGAGTTACTGCCCACAGAGCCAGAGACTCAGGTTTGATCCTAACCATGGGTGCTGTCTGTACGGATTTTGTACCTTCGCCCCGTGACCATGTCGGTTTCCCCGGGTACTCCTGTTTCCTCCCACACTCCAAAGATGTATAGGTTTGTAGGTTAATTGGCTTGGTAAAATTGTAAAAATTGTCCCTTGTGTGTGTCGGATAGTGTTAGTGCGTGGGGATGGTGGGTCGGTGCACACTTGGTGGGCCGAAAGGCCTGTTTACGCGCTGTATCTCTAAACTAAACTAAATTACAGTGGGGAGAAACTGGTTACCGTGAGCAGCAGTGATGCATCACTTCTGGATGAGTTCAATGCCTTTCATGCTCGCTTTGCAGGGGCGTGCAATGACACAACTACACGTTCCCACAGCCCCTGAAGACCCTGTGGTCTCAGTCTCTCGGCTGATATCAATGCATTCCTCAAGAGGGTGAATCCGCACAAAGATTCCGGCACAGATGTCATACCTGACTGAGTGCTACAAATGTGTGCGGACCAACTGGCTGGAATATTCAAGGACACCTTCAACCTCTGGCTTTAGCTTTAGGTTAGTTTAAAGATACAGCGTGGAAACAGGCTCGTCGGCCCACTGAGCCTGCACCGACCAATGCTCACCCATACACTAGTTCTATCCTACACACTAGGGACAAGTTACAGAAGCCAGTTAACCTACAAACCTGCACGTCTTTGGAGTGTGGGAGGAAACCGGAGCACCCGGAGAAATCCCACGCGGTCACAGGGAGAATGCACAAACACCTTACAGGTAGCACCCGTAGTCAGGATCGAACCTGGGTCTCTGCCGCTGTAAAGACTGCAACACTACTGCTGCACCATTATGCCACCCCATGGTATTCTGAATACAATGCCTGCTTTGTCACAATGCCACTTTGCACTACCCTCCCATGAAGTAAAAGGATACTGACGATGACATACAGGTATCAACTTACCACAGGCAAAAACTGAGACAAATGTCCATTGTTCCCAGATGGATCATAATAACTCGGTTGTTTAAGCTTGGCACAGTTGTGATCTGCTATTGATAGCAAAAGTTCAAAGCAAAGAGACGCAGTAATGTGAAATATCTGCTTAATGTTGCATTGTGTACACCATTGGCACCTGCGGCAGTCCAACACTGACAACGGCCTTGCAAAATGAGATGGGGCAGCTCAGCTGAACATGCAGTCCTCAGCTCCTGTAGAGCTGATGTAAGCAGCTGGCAACTTGGCCATGGAGCGAGCCAAGTATTCAGTGCAGTTGTGCAGCTCAACAACGTCCAGGTTCCGGGAGAGTAGTAGGCTGAGGGCCTGAAGAAGGGTGTCGATCCAAAACATCATCCATTCCTTCCCTCCTGAGATACTGCCTGTCCCGCTGAGTTACTCCAGCATTTTGTGTCCATTTGTGGTTTTAGATGCTGGGCTGAATGGCACAAACCTGTGTTGACAATAATAGACAATAGACAATAGGTGCAGGAGTAGGCCATTCGGCCCTTCGAGTCAGCACCGCCATTCAATGTGATCATGGCTGATCATTCTCAATCAGTACCCCATTCCTGCCTTCTCCCCATACCCCCTGACTCCGCTATCCTTAAGAGCTCTATCTAGCTCTCTCTTGAATGCATTCAGAGAATTGGCCTCCACTGCCTTCTGAGGCAGAGAATTCCACAGATTCACAACTCTCTGATTGAAAAAGTTTTTCCTCATCTCAGTTCTAAATGGCCTACCCCTTATTCTTAAACTGTGGCCCCTTGTTCTGGACTCCCCCAACATTGGGAACATGTTTCCTGCCTCTAACGTGTCCAACCCCTTAATAATCTTATACGTTTCGATAAGATCTCCTCTCATCCTTCTAAATTCCAGTGTATACAAGCCTAGTCGCTCCAGTCTTTCAACATATGATAGTCCCGCCATTCCGGGACTATCATAGTGTTGAATAATGACTTATTTGTAATTTTCCTCCTGAGAGAGCCAAAAATATTTTTCTCCATGTGATCGCAAATTACCTCTCATAGGTAACATCACGATGCTCACCACACCTGTGTTTACAAGTTTTCCCTCCAAATGCATCGATGCCATTCTTTATCAGAAAAAGAACACAAAAGACTGGAGTAACTCAACGGGTCAGGTAGCATCTCTGGAGAAAATGGATAGGTGATGTTTCGAGTCAGGACCTATCATCAGACCTGAAAGGTGACGTATCCATGTTCTCCAAGGATGTCATGTGACCCGCTGAGTCACTCCAGCACTTTGTGCCTTTTCCGCAAACCAGCATTTGCAGTTTCTTGTTTCTACTCTCCAATTAAATTAGGCTGTGAAATACCAATAAAAACAGCAAATGAGGAATGTCATAAAGGTCATTGAGGTGTTGCAAGAGTAGTCACCAAAATGCTGGAGGCGCGACAAGTTTCGAATTCAGTTCGAAAATATTATTTCATATTATGCACATGAAAGGCCGATCACATCATTCACAAATGATTAGACTTTAAACGCAAATTAAATGCAGTAACTCGCAACATGATCATAAAATAAACCAGGCGCTCTAAAAATTTCCAATTCCAATTAACAAGACAAATTAAATGGCCAGCCAATCTGTTGCTAACTTTAAATTGTTGCATGAAGATGACACAGGTTTATCCTCCCCTTTGTTTTATGGAGGCACCGGCAATGAACTATAAAGTGTACGATTTCAACAACACTAATAACAAACATGATCTGAATTACAGGGTTGGTGTGAATGAGGTTCACTCGCTCTCTTACTACGAGAGGCTCAGCTACCTGCAGTGTTCACTGGTCATACAAGGGCAGAAGTGAACTCATGGTATACACATGGTCCATCTTCACTGATGCCACTCTTACAAGCTGGTAGTTGGAGTGAACCCCACCTGTCCCAATCCCTCCACAAGTGTCTTCCTTCCTGAATTATTGAATCAGCAACATATCTGGGCTAAGACAGACCCACCAGAATATTGACTAGAAATGGACACCAAGTGTTGGGAATAACTCAGTGGGTCAAGCAGCATCACTGGGGAACATGGATAGGTGATGTTTTGGGACAGGACCCTTCTTCAGACTGGAGAAAGGTCCCGTCCCGAAACGGCACCGTTCCATGTTCTCCAGAGATGCTGCTCGACCCGTTCCATGTTCCCAACACTTTGCATCTAGTTTAGCGATACAGCGTGGAAACAGGCCGTTCGGTCCACCGAGTCTGCGCCGTCCAACAGATAACCCGCTGGGGTTACTCCAGCACTGTGTCCTTTTGTGTAAACTGGAGACTGCAGTTCCTTGCTTCTGCACTACCACCAGAAAATTGTCCAGCTTGCATGCTCCTCTGCCTTGAGGAGACCAGAACCATTACGTCAAGTCAAGTCAAGTCAAGTCAATTTTATTTGTATAGCACATTTAAAAACAACCCACGTTGACCAAAGTGCTGTACATCTGATTAGGTACTAAGGAAAAAAAAATGAAACATACAGTAGCACGCAAACAGTTCACAGCGCCTCCTCAATGAGCCTCAAACGCTAGGGAGTAGAAATAGGTTTTGAGCCTGGACTTAAAGGAGTCGATGGAGGGGGCAGTTCTGATGGGGAGAGGGATGCTGTTCCACAGTCTAGGAGCTGCAACCGCAAAAGCGTGGTCACCCCTGAGCTTAAGCCTAGACCGCGGGATAGTGAGTAGCCCCAAGTCGGCCGACCTGAGGGACCTGGAGTTAGAGAGGTGGGTTAGAAGATTTTTGATGTAGGGGGGGGGAATGTCCATTTAGGGCTTTATACGTGAATAGGAGGAGCTTGAAGTTGATTCTGTACCGTACAGGGAGCCAGTGGAGAGAGGCCAGAATCGGGGTGATGTGGTCCCTTTTACGGGTACCCGTCAGGAGTCTCGCTGCGGCGTTTTGTACCAGTTGCAGGCGGGACAGGGAAGATTGGCTGATCCCAGTGTATAGGGAGTTGCAATAGTCTAGGCGGGAGGAAATGAAAGCGTGAATGATTTTTTCTGTGTCGTCGACGTAGCATGTTCTATTTCAGCCTGACTGCAGGTTTCCCATCACAAGACATTTTTGCAGCTGCTCGTCTGATGCATGCAGCTTAGTATAATCCATGGGGGTGTCTGACGCTGCTTAAGTCTTCTTATCCCCAGGAACAAAACAAAACCTAGCCCCCCCTCCCCCCTTACGCTCAGACAGATAACAAAAGCACCCATACTTTTCAACATTCTAAAAGAAATTCTCAATTTAATGGAACTGTGCTGGCTCAAGATGTTTGTGAGCGTCACTAAATCCCCAGGTCCCCCACACTTCACTGAGCAGAGCTCACTCTCAGTGTCTCTAGGTTTCAAGGAGACTTTGAAAGTGACTGCGCTGCTAATCTTCCCACCCAGTTCCACCAATTTTGAAACACTGTGGTTTCCATGGAGACCGCACTCCTCCCTGGGATTTCGTTTCCCTCTGGATCGATTTCCTTCTCCATCCAGTTCTGAGGGAAAGTGATTCAGACATTTCACTGACACAGTCTGAAAGCACCTCTTTCCACTTCGAGTGGAAGTTGGCAAAGGAGGTCATTTCACCACGGTGCTTACCGTTTGCATGTATATCATAACACCAAGTGCAATCTACACACTCCCCACTCTCATTAATTTAACACATAGAACGCTTGATTCCACACATTCCCAACATGATATCTTGTTTGGCAGAAGCAGGCGCCAGATACTGACCTTTTTGTTTTGAGTGCACAGTGGTTTCAATTTTCTCTGAAGAAAGAAACATAAAGATTGCATTTATTTGAAAAATAGTTTCTCAGAATGCATAGTTTTTGTTTGGGCAAAAACTCCCTGGTCAACAGCAAATGGAGTAATAGTGCCATCTGCTGACAGCTCCATGATATGACCATGAGAATATGAAATAAAAATCACAAACAAATGTAGGTTTCGTACCTTTCATCCATTTGTTCTTTGTACCTTTTCGTATCTCTAGTTTCCCTCTCCCCTTACTCTCAGTCTGAAGAAGGGTCTCAACCCGAAACATCACCCATTCCTTTTCTCCAGAGATGCTGCCTGACTCGCGGAGGTACACCAGCGTTTTGTGTCCAACTTCAGTGTGAACCACCTTCAGCATTTCTTTCCTTAACAAATGTAGGCCTTGGTAATTGATAATTTTGCTTATTTTAGAAAATATTGAGCAGGTGGATTCATGCTGTTACCCTGCCAATTCCATGTGCATCTCATGCTGGGAAATTGTACAGCCCATTTCTTGAAGTTAGACTTTAGGTGCTGCAGTCTACAATGCCAGACATGAGATGTCATACGGTAAATTGTGATGAGACAGCATCTCTGGAGAAAGGGAATAGGTGACATTTCAGGTCGAGACCCTTCTTCAGACTGAGAGTCAGGGGAAAGGGAAACAAGACATATGGACAGTGATGTAGAGAGATATAGAACAAATTAATGAAAGATATGCAAAAAAGTGATGATGACAAAGGAAACAAGCCATTGTTAGTTGTGGCCGAGGTGAAAACGAGTACAGACAATGACACTCAACAAGACGACTGAAGCTGGTACAACGGATGGGGGAGGGATGGAGAGAGGGGTCTGCAAGGGTAATGCCCCCTCTCTCCATCCCCCTTCTCTCCATCCCTGTGTACAGACAGCACCCGCAGTCAGGACCAAGCCCGGGTCTCTGGCGCTGTAAGGCAGTAACTGTACCACTGAGCTACTGTGCCGCCCTGTTACTTGTGGGAAGTTGATAGCAGCCTCAACTTGCCCCTCCTGTTTAGTTTAGAGATACAGCACGGAAACGTGCCTTACAGCAAATGCAGCGCCGGAGACCCGGGTTCGATCCTGACTATGGGTGCTGTCTGTATGGAGTTTGCCCCGTGACCTGCGTGGGTTTTCTCAGAGACCTTCGGTTTCCTCCCACACTCCAAAGACGTATAGCTTTGTAGGTTAATTGGCTTGGTAAATGTAAAAATTGCCCCTAGTGGGTGTAGGATATTGTTAATGTGCGGGGATTGCTGGTCGGTGCGGACCGTTGGGCCGAAGAGCCTGTTTCCGTGCTGCATCTCTAAACTAAACTAAACTAAACAGGCCCTTCAGCACATCGAGTCCGCGACCAGCAATCCCCGCACATTAACACTATCTTAAACCCACTAGGGACAATTTTTACATTTACCAAGCCGAGTAACCTACAAACCTGTACGTCTTTGGAGAGTGGGAGGAAACCGAAGATCTCGGAGAAAACCCATGCAATGCAGGTCATGGGAAGAACGTACAAACTCCGTACAGACAGCACCCGCAGTCAGGATCGAACCCGGGTCTCCGGCGCTGCATTCGTTGTAAGGCAGCAACTCTAGTTCTGCGCCACCATGACTGCCACCGTGCTGATGTAGGTTTCTCACTGATAAGCCTCCCATTGCATTGGGTGCAATTTTTTGAAACAAATACCTTTTACTTCAATCAGATGGAATTGGAAGTGAGGAAGGAAAATTAAACGTCTGTCGTTAGACACAGTAACATCAGGTCTGGTTTTATTGTCGGGGGTGCAGACTGATTGGGATGTATGGCTTGATCCCGTTTCAATTTCTGATGCTCTGTTCTGATCTATTTATGCATTTGGCTTTGTAATTTTGTCTTGAGGTTAACTTTGTTTAATTTTAGTTTAGAGACACAGCATGAAAACAGGCCCTACACACTAGGGACAATTTACAATCTTTACCGAAGCCAATTAACCTACAAACCTGTACATCTTTGGAGTGTGGGAGCACCCGGAGATAGCCCATGCTGTCACGGGGAGTACGTACAAACTCCGCACAGACAGCACCCTGATCAACCCAGTATCTGTCGCTGGAAGGCACCAACTCCACAGCTATGCCAATGTGCCACCCTGTTACATGTGGGAAGTTGAAAGCAGCCTCAACTTGCCCCTCCTGTTGATGTAGGTTTCTCACTGACAATAGACAATAGGTGCAGGAGGAGGCCATTCGGCCCTTTGAGCCAGCACCGCCATTCAATGTGATCATGGCTGATCATTCACAATCAGTACCCCGTTCCTGCCTTCTCCCCATACCCCCTGACTCTGCTATCATTAAGAGCTCTATCTAACTCTCTCTTGAAAGCATCCAGAGAATCGGCCTCCACTGCCTTCTGAGGCAGAATTCCACAGATTTACAACTCTCTGAGTGAAAATGTTTTTCCTTATCTCCGTTCTAAATGGCCTACCCCTTATTCTTAAACTGTGGCCCCTGGTTCTCGACTCTCCCGACATTGGGAACATGTTTCCTGCCTCTAGCGTGTCCAATCCCTTAATAATCTTATATGTTTCAATAAGATTCCCTTTCATCTAAATTCCATATACAAGCCCAGTTGCTCCAGTCTTTCAACATACGACAGCCCCGCCATTCCGGGAATTTACCTAGTGAACCTACGCTGCACGCCCTCAATAGCAAGAATGTCCTTCCTCAAATTTGGAGACCAAAACTGCACACAGTACTCTAGGTGTGGTCTCACCAGGGCCCTGTACAACTGCAGAAGGACCTCTTTGCTCCTACACTCAACTAAGCCTCCCAGCTAATGGTAGAAGAAAGCAGGATGAGCATTGCTAAATGATCTGTTGGCCAGAGCACAAAATTCGTTTTGGAATGCTTAATGAAGCCCTTTTAATTTTGCTCTCAGTGCAGGCTTTTGTCTGTGTTCATGTCTATCAGATTACCTAAGAGGCCTTTCAACACAAATTGATTATATTCCAGATGGAGATCAATAGATCTTTGTACCCAAAGGTGCATCAAAATATACGAGGATGGGGCAGCCATGTGGGTTATTATCTGGTAGCAAAGTCACTCTGGGGAACGCACTACAGTGAGAAGATGGGTGCAATTTTTAAAACAAATACCTTTTAATTCAATGTTTGTAATCGGAGTGGAAATGGAAGTGTGGGAAGAAAATTAAACGTCTGTGGAAGTACACAGCAAAAGGAGCCTGTGAGTAGAAAATCAGTTGTGCTTGTTATTGACTGCAAATGCAGAGTGATTGGGAAGCACGGCTTAATCCCATTCCAATTTCTGATGCTCCTAAACGCTGTTCTCATCTATTTTTGCAATCAGCTTTGTAATTTTGTCTTCATGAGTTAGACATTAACTTAGTTTAGTTTTGGTCTAGAGTTACAGCGTGGAAACTAGGTCCTTCGGCCCACTGAGACCGTGCCGACCAGCGATCACCCCGTACACTAGCACCATCCTACACACTAGGGACAATTTACAATCTTTACCAAAGCCTAATAACCTACAGACTTGTACCGCTTTGGAGTGTGGGAGGAAACTGGAGTACCTGGGGAAAACCGACGCGGTCGTGGGAATAACGTACAACTCCCTACAGACAGCACCCATAATCAGTGTAGGAAAATAACTGCAGATGCTGGTACAAATCGAAGGTATCACAAAATGCTGGAATAACTCAGCAGGTCAGGCAGCATCTTGGAGAGAAGGAATGGGTGACAAAATGTCACCCACTCCTTCTCTACAAGATGCTGCCTGACCTACTGAGTTACCCCAGCATTTTGTGATGCACTCATAATCGGGATCGAACCTGGGTCTCTGGAGCTGTAAGGCAGCAACTCTACCGCTGCCCCACCATGCTGCCACTAACTTCTCCATCTTTCATCTCCATCTCCATTGCATTTGAAAAACTCGCCAACAGTAGCTTGCAATGTGGCCAACACTCACCTAACATAAGAAGATTGGTGAAGGAGCAAAGCAAAGCAATTGAGGGCGTGCAGCTTAGGTTTACTAGGTTAATTCCCAGAATGGAGGGACTATCATATGTTGAAAGACTGGAGCGACTAGGCTTGTATACACTGGAATTTAGAAGGATGAGAGGAGATCTTATCGAAACGTATAAGATTATTAAGGGGTTGGACACGTTAGAGGCAGGAAACATGTTCCCAATGTTGGGGGAGTCCAGAACAAGGGGCCCCTTGAGAATAAGGGGTAGGCCATTTAGAACTGAGATGAGGAAAAACTTTTTCAGTCAGAGAGTTGTGAATCTGTGGAATTCTCTGCCTCAGAAGGCAGTGGAGGCCAATTCTCTGAATGCATACAAGAGAGAGCTAGATAGAGCTCTTAAGGATAGCGGAGTCAGGGGGTATGGTGAGAAGGCAGGAACGGGGTACTGATTGAGAATGATCAGCCATGATCACATTGAATGGCGGTGCTGGCTCGAAGGGCCGAATGGCCTCCTCCTGCACCTATTGTCTATTGTCTATATCAGAAAGGGTAAATTAGTGAAGTAATGTAAGAAATATTAGTTTTAATTGTAATTTAATTTAGTTTATTATTGTCACGTGTGCCGACCGAGGTACAGTGAAAAGCTTGATGTTGCGTGCTATCCAATCAGTGAAAAGATGATACACGATTACAATCAAGTCATCCGCAGTGTATGGATACAAGATAAAGGGGCTCACATTTAGTGCAAGATAAAGTCCAATACTATCAGATTAAAGATTCGAAGGTCTCCAATGAGGTTGATGGGAGGTCAGGACCGCACTCCATCTGCTGGAAGGACGATTCAGTTGCCTGATAACAGGATTAATCTTCTTTTTGAGAAGATTAAAGAAAATATAACATTTCACTGAAGTCACACTTTTGTGGAGCTATAGCATGCCAGTCATGGTTCTGACAGGGAGGCCTTGTGGTCAGTTTGACAAGCTTGGCCTTTCATGGCCAAAGAAAGTATGACAAATAATCAAAGCTGGATGACATCTTAAAATAAATACTGGTGGTTTGTTAAGTTGTGTTTTCATTAAGGGAGTTGCCCAGGTAATAGGATCCATTTTCTTGACATGAGCAAAACTACCTATTAGTTGATATGACAGGACAACCTCATGCGGGACTTCATATTGCCACTCGATGAGTGTAGAAAATTCATAGCATTAACAATTCACAAATGCATGCAAAATGCTGCAACTATTAAAGTCAAGTGAATCTCCCAAGCATGCAATGCCCAACGTTAATCATTCCTCTGATAAAGCCTTACATTTTGCAGCACAATGATTTCTCCACCTCTTCCTGTTTACAAACCTGTGCTGAATGATGACTTCCCTGTTATTATTCCTCATGAGAGAGGCAAACATATTCTTCTCAACGTGGTCGCAAAATATCTCTCATAAGTAACACGAGCCTCAAATTTCTGTTTACAAGTTTTCTGTCAAAGCGCAGCGGTAGAGTTGCTGCTTTACAGCGAATGCAGCGCCGGAGACTCAGGTTCGATCCTGACTACGGGTGCTGCACTGTAAGGAGTTTGTACGTTCTCCCCGTGACCTGCGTGGGTTTTCTCCGAGAACTTCGGTTTCCTCCCACACTCCAAAGACGTACAGGTATGTAGGTTAATTGGCTGGGTAAATGTAAAAATTGTCCCTAGTGGGTGTAGGATAGTGTTAATGTATGGGGATCACTGGGCGGCACGGACTTGGAGGGCTGAAAAGGCCTGTTTCCGGCTGTATATATATGATATGATATGATAATGCCATTCTTTATCAGAAAAAGGACACAAAGTGCTTGAGTAGCTCAGCAGGTCTTGCAGCATCTCTGGAGATCATGGATAAGTGATGTTTCAGGTCGGGGTCCTTCTTCAGTCTGAAGAAGGGTCCTGACCCGAAACGTCACTTGTCCATGCTATCCAGAGATAATGTCTGAGCCACTGAGTTACTCCACTACTTTAACTTTTTTAGTAAACCTGCATTTGCAGTTCCTTGTGTTTCCATTCTTTATCAGAATGTCTTCAAACAATTTTCATTTTTAACACAATTTTTTTTATAGCTCGTTTGACTGCTCAAAATTAATGAACAAATACTTGCCTGATCTAAATACACAGAGTTTACTTGTATTTCATATGAATCTTGCCTGCAAGGCGATTACTTATCGCTCTTTCCAGAATGACCATAGGGGTGGTGAGCCACCTTCCTAATGCTTGTTGTCCTTTAGAAATGTTTCTAATGCAGTTGGCATATGGTATTCTAGGATCTACAGTCAGCATCAGTAAATCAGTGGGCTGTGAGTTTTTGAGGGGTACATGCCCTTGGTGGGATCCAAAAAATATAGTACCTTTGTAGAGGGAGAAGAGAGGGAGAGACAGAGATACATAGGGAGAAAGCAAGAGAGAGAGAGACACAGAGAGACAGAGAGAGAGACAGAAGACAGAGAGAGAGACAGAGAGACAGAGAGACAGAGAGAGAGAGGGAGGGGGAGGGATGAGTATGGAGTAAGAAACAGATTCAAAGAAAAAAAGCACCTTATATTGCCCTTGAGCAGCTTACAACCCAGCAGTATAAATATTGATTTCTCTAATTTCAAGTAACCCTTACATTCCCTCTCTCTCTGTCCCTCCCCTAGTCGTCCTGCTAGTTTCACTGTTCATATCCCTTCACCTCCTCCACAGCCAAAAATAGATCATTGTGGGCTCCACCTTTCCTTGGCCATCGGTGCTGGCTCTGATTTGTTCTGTACATTTTCATGCCTTTAGTTTCCCTCCCCCCTGACTCAGTCTGAAGAAGGGTGTCGAGCCGAAATTTAACCTATTCCTTTTCTCCAGAGATGCTGCCTGACCCGATGAGTTACTCCAGCATTTGTGTCTATTTAAGAGAAAAAGCATGTTGGGTGAGGGAGGCGTTAGCAGTGTTTCGGGGAAGAGCTGGATACTCTGGTGGCACAGTGGCGTAGCTGGTATGCAAGGTCCGGAGGGGTATGGGTCACGTCGAGGCAGATGAGGTTAGTTTATCTTGGCATTGTAGTGGCCTGGCGGAGGCCAGAGAAAAGGCAAGACGCCAGGCAGTTTTAGATAAGGGTCTTTATTAGGCTGTGAGCTCCTGCCCACAGCGTAGTCCACCTAGGGATGAGCCACGCCTCCCAACGGGCTGGCTTTTAACCCCTTACGCCTGTCCGTCACGTGACGAGGGGGCTGACCCAAGGAGTGGCCTGATCCCCAGGGACCGCCACAGCATTACATTTTAGCTGAAGGGTCTGCTCCTGTGCTGTACTTCTTTATGTTCGATGTTAAACTCTCAGGTCACCTGAGGCTGGGCCACAATTTGCTATCAGTTCTGCCTCACAAGATTTATTCACAAAATGCTGGAGTAACTCAGCAGGTCAGGCAGATGTTATCACAGCCACATCTGCACTTGACCCAGACTCGCTACCACAGCCACATCTGCACTGCCTGACCTGCTGAGTTACTCCAGCATTTTGTGAATAAATCGATTTGTACCAGCATCTGCAATTATTTTCTTATACTGCCTCACAAGATGGTTGCCACAGCGACACCTCCTGGACAATGAGAGCCATACAGAGACAAGGATTAAATGCAAATAAAGGATTGGCACAGGTTATATACATGAGGGGGGCAAGTAATTTCCTTTTGGAGCAAACAAGAAAATAATTCCTAACTTCAGAAATTTCCATTAGGGAGCACAGGTGTTCAGCTGGGACAGCAGCTGCCTCACAGCGCCAGAGACCCGGGTTCGATCCTAAACTCGGATGCTGCTGTGCGGAGTTTGCACATTCTCCCTGTGACCACATGAGATTCCTCCGGGTACTCCAGTGTGGATGTGCAGGTTAATTGTCCAATGTAAAAACTGCCTCCCATGTGTGTGAAATGGATGAGCAAGTGTGAGAACAGAGAACTAGTGCGAAAAGTTGATCGATGGTTGGCATGGACTCAGTGGACTGAAGGCCCCGCTTTCATGCTGTATCTCTGAAGCACTAAAACACTAAAACACATGTGCTGAGAACTTCCATTTTATTTTCAGTGCAAACATAAATTTTGAATGATTACTTTTGGGTGGTGATTATCATTCCCGCATAAAATATGCATTCCCTGTTTTTTAAACTATCCTTTGCTTTAATGTTTATTATTGATTTAGTTTAGTGTGGTGATACAGTACAGAAGCAGGCCCTTCGGCCCATCGCTTCTGCGTCAACCAGCGATCTTTGTACGTTAAATTAGAGCCAAATGAAGTGATCCCAATTCAATTCATCTGCGGCGTGGCAACCAGAAGTTCATGTAATACATTTTCTGTTATCGCAAATGCAAGGGAGAAACTGAGATGTATCGGTTGTAAGTCCTGTCCATGTACCTGGAGGGTAATGATTCCTTTCATAGGAGGTTTCCATCAAGATGATGAATAGACTAAGGCTACTAAAAATTGGACTGGGAGTTTTATATCCTCACACAATAAAGAGGGAAAGTGTGTTGGTTACCTTGGATACGGAGATCATCAAATCAGATTGATCACTGAAATTAAAATCTCCTGGAGCTCCAGTGTAAGGGATAGGAAAATAAAATGAGATAGCACAATATTCAGGATAATTCACCTCGCCAACAGTCTGTCCGTCCTTTCTTCTCTTTTTGTTATTTTCAGTATGTGTTAAAAGTATGTTTTAGTGTTCCTTGGTTTGTTTTATGTGGGGGGTGGGGTTTGGGGAAAACTTTTTTTCAATCTCTTACCTTGAGGGAGATGTGATTTTTTTTCCGTATCGTATCTCCACCCCCACTGCGGCCTAACATCGAGGAGTTGGTGGCCTTTCCTGGAGACCGACCCGGCGCTCCAGGCCGCGGGAGTCTGTGGGACTTTAACATCGCGGAGCTTACGATCCCTTTGCCGGGGATCGAAGTTCCAATGGCGGGACTTTAACATCGTGAAGCCCGCGGTCTCTGGTAAGAAGAGGCCGACTCGGGAGCTCCATGCTGCGGAGAGAGTTTCAACCGCCCCGACGCGGGAGTTTCGTTCACCCCGATGGGGGCTACGATCGTCGGCTGTTTTGGCTTTGATCGACTGCAGATGGGTTGACAACCCCGACCGCGGGAGACCAAAGAGGAAGCAGATTGAACTTTATTGCCTTCCATCACAGTGAGGAATGTGGAATCCACTGTGGTAGATGCTTATGTTAACTTTAAATTTATGTGGTTGTGTGTCTTGTTGCTTTTCACTTAGTATGGCTGTATGGTAACTCAAATTTCACTGTACCTTAATTGGTATGTGTGACGATAAACTGACCTTGAAACCTTGAAACTCTTGAAACCTTGAGAATGTCACAAGGCAACACGATGGTGCAGCAGTAGAGTTGCTGCCTTACAGCGGAAGAGACCCGGGTTCCATCTTGACTACAGGTGCCGTCTGTACGGAGATTGTACATTCTCCCTGTGACCACGTGGGTTTGCTCTGGATGCTCTGCTTTCCTCCCATACTCCAAAGACCTACAGGTTGGTAGGTTAATTGGCTTCGATAAAAACAATGTAAATTGTCCCTAGTGTGCAGGACAGTGTTAATGTACAGGGGCATCGCTGGCCGGCACAGACTCGGTGTGCCGAACAGCCTGTCTCCATGCTATATCTCTAAACTAAACTAAATTAATATTGAAAAGGCTCTAATCAGACAAGTGCCTATTTTATTAAAGTGATCAATTTGTATGAATTTATTATTGCATTTCACACAAAGATTGGATTAGAAAAGACAGGTTAATGAGAAATCTTTGGGTGCTACACCTCTGATCTAAATCAGTCTCAGCAATATCACATGGTTAAACGTGTTAAATAATTGTACACAGGACGAAAGCAAACACTGGAAATGCTAAATACTGAATAAACACCAATTCAGCCGCAAAGAGAAATCTGACAAAAGGCAAGAAAATAGGCATTGGTAACCTGAAAAAGGGATAACCAGGCCATGAGAAGTAATATTGCAACACCGAGGGATGATTAAGGAAGGAATAGTCTTCTCCAAGTCCCAACTCTTGGTGAAATGTTTGGGACAAGCCACTTGTGGTGTTTTCATCATCATTATCCCTATCAGGCATCTGACCTTTCTGGCTTGAACCTCCTCCACTGTCAGAGTGAGGCCACAAGCAAATTAGGGGAACAACAGCTCATATTTCGCTTGGGCAGCTTACAACCCAACGGTATGAACGTTGATTTCTCTAATTTCAAGCAACCCCCGTATTCCCTCTCTCACCCCATCCCCCACCAGAGTCATCCTTCCAGTTCCACTGTTTGCATCCTTGTAGCCCTTTGTTACTGCCTCTTCCCCAGCCAACAATGATGGTCAGGTGTGGTGGTGGAGACAGTGCATTTAAGAGACTTTTGGAAAGGCACATGGAAGTGCAGGGAATAGAGGAATATGGATCTGTTGCCAGTCCTGTTTTGTTCTGGCTTTTTCTTATCTCCAGTTCCCTCCCCTCTGGTTTCAAGAATCTGCAGAAGGGTCCTGACCCAAAACGTCACCCATCCTTTTTCTCCAGAGATGCTGCCTCAGTTTAACCTGGCATCATGTTCGGTGTAAGCATTGTGGGCTGAAGGGCCCGTTCCTGTGCTGTACTGTTTGCTGTTCTATCAATCACATACAATGAGGGATTTATGTATTTATCTATTGAGGGATTTATTGAGCCAACGGATTTTGAAAAAATGCTTTAAATCTTTGCTCTTTATGCAATCAGAACTTGTGAGTTCCATCTAGTGATGATGTCTTGTTAGAACAGTCAGTCCTTTTCATCACACTTGAAAATTTGCAATTGTAGCAAATGCTTAAATTTCCCATTTTAATTGGCACAAGAAATAGACAATAGACAATAGACAATAGACAATAACCTGCTTTCGCTCCCAGCAAGTGAAAGGTTATTAGTGATAATGAACTGTCAGCTCCCCTCCTTTCTACTTGATGTGATCCCTTATCAACTGAATATGACTGCCACTAATGACCGTACCACAATGTCTTTGAAGCAAACAGCTCATATTCTGCTTCAGTAACTGTGCAGCTGGGGAACGGTAAATTGTGGACGTTTTGATATCATTGCTGATGCAGAGTTATTTATTCCAACCTGGTCTCAAGATACGCATTAAATATTTCTTGGGAGTGCTTATCAGCTCCAGAAGATCTTTTGTGCAATAGAGGCTGGGGAGCTTTTAAAGATCATTTACGTGGTGTGTTTACTTAATGTTTGACAAACCTACACTTCGCACTGCCTCGGCAAGGCCACCAGCATAGTCAAGGACGAGTCTCACCCCCGGTCACTCCCTCTTCTCCCCTCTCCCATCAGGCAAGGTGCACAGAAGTTGGAAAATGTAGACCTCCAGATTCAGGGACAATTTCATCCCAGCTGTTATCAGGCAACTGAACCACCCTATCACCAACTAGAGAGCGGTCCTGACCTCCCAACTACCTAATTGGAGACCTTCAATCTATCCTTAATTGACCTCTACTGGATTTCATCTTGCACTAAGCATTATGCCCTTTATTCTGTATCCGTACACTGTGGTCGGCTTGATTGTAATCACATATAGTTTTTTCGCTGACTGGAAAGCATGTAACAAAAAGCTTTCCACGGCACCTCAGTAAATGTGACAATACTAAACGAAACTAAGCTAAACTAAATGACAATAGACTAAACTAAACTAAAATAAACTGAACTAAACTGAACTAAGGAAGGCTAAATTCCTCTCTTGACACTCTAGGTCTCTTTAGATCATGCAGTCCCTCTGGTCTGCTCTGGATTACAGCCAAGGGCACTACAAACTGCCGACTAGAAGTCACACATTCACGACTGGTCCATGGATTTGCCTCAGCTTCCTGGTCACTCCCTGTGTTTCGACAGATATCCATCCGGCCCTTGCTTTACATCTTAAAATTACACTTGCCATCGGAGTTGGGAATGCAACCAACTCCTCTTCCATTGCCACACTGCTCAATGTTGACTATAAGCTACTCAGCAGGTTGTTTTCCCCACATCAGCTTTTTTCAGTCCGTTAAAGATTGTTCCATTAACATTAAAGACTGTTTACTTTTATGTAGGAAGAAGTAGAACAATATTGCCCACTGCTGCATTGGTCTTGAGGTGATTGTTAAAGAAGGTTTGTGAATGGCAGCAGAGCCGATACTATGATTCTGTCAGAGGCATAAGGAACTGTAGATTTAGGGTTTTTTTGTGGTTAATTTAGAGATACACTGCAGAAACGGGCCATTCAGCCCACCAAGTCTGCACTGACCGGTGATCCCCGTACACTACCACTATCTTACACACTAGGCCCAATTTACAATCTTTACCAAAGACAATTAACCTACAAATTGGTACGTCATTGGAGTGTGGGAGGAAACCGGAACACTTGGGGTAAGCCGATGTGGTCACGGGGAGAACGTACAAACTCCGTCCAGATAGCACTCGAAGTCAGGAGGGAACCCAGGTCTCTGGCGCTGTAAGGCAGCAACTCTACTGCTGCGCCACCGTGCCGTGCTGCTGGAGTCTTGAGTAGGGCTCAAAGTGCTGGGGAAATTCAATGTGTCAGGCAGCATCTCTGGAGAACATGGATAGGTGACGTTTCGGATCAGGACCCTTCTTCAGACTGATTGTGATGGGGGGGGAGCTGGGAGAGAGGTGGGGTGGGACATAGCCTGGCAAGTGATAGGTGGATACATATGAGGAGGGGGAGGGGGTTGATTGGCAGATGGGTGAGCAAAAGCTGGAGATGAAAAGGAGACGAAAGGTGACAGAAGGAAACAAAAGGAGACAATGAGGAGACTAAGAGACAACATGGTGTCAAATAAGGAGAGAAGAGGAGTGAAAGATGAGTGAAATGTAAAGTTAGAGGAAGGGATATAGGTGGAGAGTGAGTGGAATAGTAAAAATGGGTGTGTACCAGAGTGGGGAGGGGCAAGAGGGACAGAGCGTCATACAGTATAGAAACAGGCCCTTCCGCACAACTTGCCCAAGCTGGCCGAGATGCCCCTCCTACTCTGGTCCCACTTGCCAGTATTTGGCCCAGATCCTGATTCTTTCCTATCCATGTACCTGTCCAAATGTCTTTTAAATAGTCTTATAGTAACTGCCTCAACTACCTCCTCTGGCAGCTCGTTCATGTGCCAACCACCCTTTGTGTGAAAAAGATGCCCCTCGGGTTCCTATTAAATCTGTCCCATCTCACCCTTAAATGTACGTCCTCTGGCTCTTGATTCCCCTACACTGGGTAAAAGACTGTGCGTCTACCCTATCTATTTTAGGTGTTACCTAAAATTGGAGGATTCAGTGTTTGTACCGTTGGGTTGCTAGCTGCTCACGAGGAATATAAGGTGGTGTTCCAGTTTTGTGTGGCCTCACTACCTATGATTACCAGTCAGTGGAAGGACTATACTCAATTGTACTTACGTATCATTCTGCTGACTAGTTAACACACAACAAAACCTTTTCACTGTACCACAGCACACATGACATTGTGGACGCAGCCCAGACCATCACACACACAAACCAACTTCCCTTCCATTGACTCCATTTGCACCTCACACTGCCTCAGCAAGGCCATCAGCATAATCAAAGACGAGTCGCACCCCAGCCACTCCCTATTCTCACATCTCCCATAAGGCAAGAGGTATAGAAGTGTGAAAAAGCATGCCTCCAGATTCAGGGACAGTTTCTTCCTGGCTATTATCAGGCAACTGAACCATCCGACCAACAACTAGAGAGCAGCCCTGGGCTACTATCCACGTCATTGGAGACCTTCAGAGTATCTTTGATCTGACTTTATTGGAATTTATCTTGCACTAAACGTTGTTCATGTTATTCCCTTAAACTAATCTAAAACTAAAACCAAAAATAATTTGAATTAGGGAATAGAAGACAATCTAAACATTTTTAAGATCTGGCCAGGGTTGGTTTGATTTGGTTACAACTGATTTGGGGCTTGTCAGACTGAAATATCACATGACTTTCACATTTTTGTCACCGTCTTAAAAAAATGAAACTGGACCTCATTGAGTCAAAGTTCAACATCACAAAACAAAAATTGACAAGGTGTACTTAATTTCCACCACTTTATGTGTACACTCGATTTCACGAACTTTAAATCTTATTGGCTTTGTTTGATTCCTGCATATTGATGAATTTGTTATGCGAACTATTGATTGGAGATATAGTATGGAAACAGGCCCTGTGGCCCCCCAAGTCCACACTGACCATTAAACACCCATTCGCACTAGCTCCATGTTATCCCACTTCCTCATCCACTCCCTACACATTAGGGCTTATTTACAGAGGCCAAGTTACCCACAAATCCGCACAACTTTGGGATGTGGGAGGAAACCAGCGCACCTGGAGGAAACCCATGCAGTCGCAGGGAGAACCTGCAAGCTCCACACAGACAGCACCTGTGGTCAGGATCGAACCTGGGTCTCTGGCGCTGTGAGGCAGAAGCTCCAACAGCTGCGCCACTGTGCCACCCTGAAACCATTATGCTTTATCTACTATGTTTTCATTCTTCTGCAAGACCATGCAGAAAATAGCAATTATTTTTCATCAGTAAACCGGTATGAACAAATAGAAAGACCACGCGGAGTTGGTGTTCGAGCAACAGGCAACTTGTTAAAACTGGTGCGCACCAGGAGACCAGTCAAGACTGATCTCCTGAGCTTGACTTTGGTACAGCCTTTACATTCTCAGCTGAAAAGATTACACAGCAACTTGATTAACAGAAGAACTACTTAATTACAGAATGGAGGTTACAGCAAGACTTCATTAGGATTACAGAATAAAATTATTTTGCACAAGTCTAACTTAGATGACAGTAGATCCAATTTTCTGTTACAACGATGGGTGCAGGCTAACTCGGGTGTTGTTATTGCTTCATTCCATGTCTCTACTTTTAGGCTTTGCCTGTGGTTCCCTATCACTACATTAGAGCAATCCACATCCCTAGTTACTATCCTTCACTATTTTTTCCCCTATCAGCTGTTTTATTGTATCTGTGCCTATCTGAGTAGAGCCAGGTTTTGGGTAGTGGTGTAGTACAAAATTCCCACCTGCACTAGCCTTCACTATTTTTTCCCCTATGAGCTGTTTTATTGCATCTGTGCCTATCTGAGTAGAGTCAGATAGTAGAGTCTGAGTAGAGTCTGAGTAGAGTCAGAGTAGTATAGTACAAAATTCCCACCTACACTAGCCTTCACTATTTTTTCCCCTGCAACAAACCGTATTTTTATTTGGCTCCTCCTGAATCTCAAGTTTCCTGTTGTGCATCATTTAGTGTTTACAGTACACACTGTGTAAGTAGTGCCATGGAAGCAGCCACTACCAGACCACTTGTGCAGAAGTTATGGGCCATTAATCAGAGAATGTATCATTTAAGAAGCTGCCATAACAGTGTGAGCTCCTCAACACATAAGCACCAACTCTCCCACAACAATCACAACTTCATATTGCCTTAAACTTTAAAACAGATTTCAGCAGTCCTCTAAATATCCATTGGTTCTTGCCATGTTTTGTCAGCATTGACTGCTCAGTTACGTGAACAGAAACTGAGATATAGTGAGCATATACGGAGTAAAAAGATATTCAAAGAGTGGGCGCAGTCACTTAGATTTGAAGGGGAAATTTGTGTATCAAGAAAAGGTGACAACATGGATAGATTTTTATTATCATTATTATTTTTCACCTGTAAATAATTTGTGCAAAGCACAAAGTGTTGGAGGAACTCAATGGGTCACTCAGCATCTGTGATGGGAATGGACTGGTGATGTTTCGGCTCGAACCCTTCTCCAGATTGATTGGAGTAGGGGTAGCAGAAAAAGCTGGAAGAGAGAGGTGGGGAAAATAATTTGATTCATTTGTTCAGAGGTGAATATTGAACTGTGTGAGTATCCAAGATGTTGAAAACTTACTAAAGAGGGAGATACACCAAAAGAAACTGAATGGAATGGAAAAGAAAGTAAGCAAATCAGGCCATGATCTGTCAAAATACGAATTTTGACGAATTAGTTCAGGGAGTGCGTAGTGCTCCACACCAAAAAAAAGACAACAAAAAGTGTTGGAGTAACAGGCAGCATCTCTGAAAAACATGGGTAGATGATGTTTTGGGTCGGGACCCTTCTCCTGAACGATGTTCTGCAGAGATGCTGCCTAACCCGTTGAGTTACTCCAACACTTTGTGTCTTTCATTGTAACCCTTAGTCTGCAGTACCTTGTGTCTCCATTTAAAGACAGATAGGTCTTCAGTAATCTATCCACACAGCAATGAACATAAAATGAAGAAAGAGGTATTTAATTTGCACAAGGCAATACTTCGGTCCCGCTGGGAATTACAGGCAATTCTGTGAGCTCCAGAGAAACAAACTATAGAAGCATTGCATTAAGGATTCACTAGAATGAGCAACTTTGAGCAACCCACATAGAATTGGGACATTTTTCATTTAGCATGAGGTGATTAAGGAAATTATTAAAATCATGAATTCAACATGAATTCAATTGGTTGGCACACAATTGCATACTAAGGTGGGTGTTTTTACAGACAGAATGAAAGGGGAATAGTGGATCCATTTTTTTCCATATGGAAGATGGAAACTTGTCCCAACAATCACAGGTTAAAAAGAGAATTGCAGAAATATTTGAAAGATATAAAGGCAGAGAGGAAAGGAAGTTAGAACAGATTGAACTATTCCTGTTGTAAAGGGGAGCATTAGTTTTAGTGCATAAACAGGCCATTTGGCCTACTGAGTCCATGCCAACCAGAGAATTACAATATCCTACACACACTAAGGACAATTTACAATTTTACCGAAGCCATTAGTCCACAAATCCGTATGACTTTGGAGTGTGGGAGGAAACCGAAGCACCCGGGAAAACCCAATTGGACACGGGGAGAACGTACAAACTCCATACAGACAGCACTCGTGGTCAGGATGGAACCCATGATTCTGGCGCTATAAGGCAGCAACTCAACTGCCGCGCCACTGTGACGCTCTGGTGCTGTGAACCACAAAGCCTTCTTCTGCATTGCAATTCCCCTGACTCTGCGGCAGCTACTCTAAAGCCATGTGGTTGAATTGGCTATTTTTATTTTGAGTGCTTTTTAATGTAACAAATATGGCGTCACTCCCACTGCCTAAAGCAGAACTAAGTTAAGAGTTTTTTTGTGTTGGTCTGTGAATGCCTGAGTCCTTGATCTCCAAAGCTCAGAATTTGTTCATTCCAGGACAGGAGATCACCTGGGAATAACTGGTGACGTGGGCTAAGCCTGTGGAGGACATGGATGTCACGAGGTCACCATGGCCAAAAATGATCTCAGGTGGAAGACAGCCTGCAGGGGGAAGCTCGGAAGACCCGAAGACCGGAGAGTCGAGGAGGAGGGAGTCGCTGGCGACGATGGGCACAACGAGAGGGACCGGGGTATTGCCTCCAGCATGTTCAAGGTCGGCTGCGGGAGGCACCCCCAGGACCCAGAGGCAGTCGGGCAAGGTGAGAGACGTTGGGTGGCAGGCCTGCAGCAGCCTGGGGCGTATTTGGGCTTGCCTGGATCAGAAGCGCTCCAGCACTTCCAGCATGTGGACTTTGGACCTTGTACTTTTTCCTTTCTCTTTGTAAATGGCGCCAAAATTTATTCAATGCCAAAATATGGCGACTGTGCATTTGTGGGTTGTAGTAAAGAATTTCACGGTGCTGTGCACACGTGCCAATAAAGATCCATTGATGTTGCAGCAGCTGAGGTGGCCCATCGGCCACAGTGGTTTTGAGACTTTTACTTTGAAAGACAAACTTTTTATGATTGCTTTTCAAGGAGATAGGTTAGCCAGATGTTGCAAAGGCATTTATGCTACGAGATATCTATCAACAATTTAGTAAAAGAAAATAAATCTACTAAAACAATGCGTGTGTGCATATTGAGCAAGAAGAAGTATCTGATATCATAGAAATGTACAGCATGGAAACAGGCGCTCTGGCCCACCGTATGTCCATGCCCACCAAGTTGGCATATTGGGCTAGTCCCATTTCCTGCCATTTGGCCCATAATGCTCCGGACCCTTTCTGTCCACATACCAGTCCAAATGACTTTTAAAAGTATTAATTGTAGCTGCTTCTGTAGCTTATAGTCGACCCTCTGAGTGAAAAGGTTGCCCCTGAGTTCTGTCTTAAATCTCCTCTTGTCTTCAGCATATGCCATCTAGTATTAGAATCCTCTACGCTAGGAAAAAGACTGCAAGCGTTCACTTCATCCATGCTCTTCATGATCTTGGACACCTCAATAAGATCACCCCTCAGCCTCCGAGGCTGCAAAGACACAAATGCCGGCCCACCCAACCTCTCCCTATAACTCAAGCACGCAAGTCAAGGTAACATTCTGGTGACTCTCATCTGCACCTTTTCCAACATAATGGTTATAGCTGAGTGGCCAGAACTGCACACAGTACTTCAAGTATGGTCTCACCAACAACTTGTACAGCTGCATCATGACATCCCAACTTTTATTCTCAGTATCCTTCCCAACAATGGCAAGTATGCCAACTGCCTTTTTCGCATCATATTGTCCACCTTCCTCGCCAGTTTTAGGGATCCATGCATCTCCACTCCCAGTTTTCTTTGTTCCACTGTGCTCTCCCTGACTCTTTCTTTTACTGCGTAGGTCCTGCACTGGTTTGATATACTGAAGCACAACACCTCACACTTGTCAGTGTGATCACTGGTTGGTGTGAACCTGGTGGGCCACACTGTATCTCTAAAGTCTTAAGTCTCTTAAATACCACCATTGTAACTTTGGCAATCATCATCCCTGGCAGCACGTTCCAGATACTCACCACCCTGTGTAAAATACTTCCCCCACATGCCTCCTTTAAATTTTTCCCCTCTCACCCTAAACCTGTGCGTCTAGTATTTATTTTTTCCATCCTGGGAAAATGATTCTGACTGTCTACCCCATCTATCCCGTCAGCATTTTATTTACTTCTATCAGGTCTTCCCGTAACCTCCAGAGAGGTTCCAGAGAAAACAATCCAAGTCTGTCCAACCTCTCCCTGAAGCTAATATCCCCTAAATCCAGGCAGAAATCTGGTGGTCCTCCTTTGCACCAAAACCTCCAAATCCTTTCTACAATGGGGTGATGACAACTGCATGCAATACTCCAAGTGCAGCCTAATCAAAGTCCAAAATAGAATAGTAACAATGAACAGCAACAAAAAAAAATGACCAGCACTCATGAAACTTTGTGCTGGCTACAGTTAGGGCTTTCACACAAGAGAGGAAAAAATAGCATTGCTGCACTTTTTGTCTGTTTTAAAACAGGTCAGTGAAAGGATATGGCCAATAGATGGCATTGTTTTCCACGACATACAGTAAACACGATAACTATTAGTGGAAAGAATACAGTCTCAGGTGCTCATCCAGTGCGATTAAATTAAATGCCTCATTTTTATCTGCTGAACCTTTAGGCGAGCTTGCTGGTGAAATTTACTGAGAACTCGACAAAAAAAGTTAAAACTAAAGGGCCTGTCCCACTTTAGGCGATTTTAAGGCGACTGCCGGCGACTGTCAAAGTCGTAGCAGATCGCCGAACTTTTCTTTTACCCGACGACAATTACCACGACAATGCCGAGTCAGGTCGAGATTACAGCGTCTTCGGAAACATCGCGAAATTCCCACGCTGTCAATGCTTCTCCGGCATCCTAATTTTCGCTGAAATCACTGACAAGTCGGTAAGTACTTGAGAGTTTTGAACTATAACACCTTGTATGGGTTACTTAAAAACCAAGCATCACTGTAACAAGGCATAAACTGTATTTACTTCCAATTTACTAATAGCTGTATTAAAAAAAAATTTTTTTAAAGAGGTTAAGTGGATTTTTGTGAAAAGTGTGTGGGCATTCTTTGAAAATGTACGGGAGATGCATATCTGGTTTCTGGGTTGCATATCTGGGTTGGGAGCCCACTTTAAATGTAATGGCTGATGGCCATAAACATCGTGAAATTCCCACGCTTATCTGACCGTCAAACTGTCACCTCCAATCTACCTGTCAAATGTTCTGACGGTAAATAAATTGGTTAAACACAAGCATTTTATGGTATTTTGAAATGACTTTACTTATTTTAATATAATGTGCTTCTAAATGCATCTAAGAGAACCTAGCAAACCTGGGGTCAGCAGGCGACAGCGCCCGCAATAAGCAACGATACCTGGCGACAAGCCAGCTGTCGCCCTGAAATTTCACTCCAGATGATTTCTCAGCGACGCGCCGAGATCCACTACAATTCTTGGAAGACTCCTCACGATCATGCCCGCGACACCCGGCGTACTGTCGGCGACAGCCTAGTCGCCGGCAGTCGCCTTAAAATCGCCTAAAGCGGGACAGGCCTTTTACGCAGGAGAAGATTTGCTCCTTGTAATCAAATTGTAATTGTCCTCTTGATAAGAGGGGTTTGATTTCATTAAATGCAACACACAGATACTTTAATAAATCTGATGAGTTTGCAGAAAGTTTCAGCTGCATTACTACTTTATATGCTATTGTCATGTCTGATGTGTATTGTTCATTGGAAGGTATACAAGCTTATAATTAACCAAAGTTAATGAGTTTAAAGCTGAGCCCACCTGCAATGGGAACAATTGATGCCTGATAGCAGCCTGCACTGGCAGTCATGCGTACAGTCATGAGGATAAACAGATGTTGAGGTGCCTTGCTTTATCATTCTTGGCAGTAGATCCAGCTCATTTATCTCACAGTGATATCAATAAATTTCAAGGCTACTGACAACAACAATGCAAATGCACAGCATCTGATACCACGTTGAGAATGGACGTGTAATGCAAATTTGCATCTGTGGCTAGACACAAAATGCGAGAGTAATTTCAGCGGGCCAGGCAGCATCTCTGGGGAAAAGGAATAGTTGACGTTTCGAGTCAAGACTCTTCTTCAGACTGAGAATCAGAGGAGAGGGAAGTTAGAGGTATGAAACGGTTCAGAAAAAAATCATGACCAAGGATAGGTGGAACCCACAATGGTCCACAATGGCTGTGGAAGAGGTGTTAACGAAGGGTTGCAAACAGTTGATCAGGCAGGATGACTCGGGTGGGGGAGGGGCAGAGAGAGAGGGGGAATGTAGGGGTTACGTGAAATTAGAGAAATCATCACATGCCACTGGGTTTTAAGCTGTCCAAGCAAAATATAAGGTGCTGTTCCTCCAATTTGCGTGTGGCCTCACTCTGACACTGGAACCCAAGATAGACAGGTCAGTATGGGAAGGGGAACATGAGCTAAAATGTTTGGCAATCGGGCGATTGACTCAGGCCAAGGCGGTCTGAGCGAGGGTCTTCAGCGAAGTAATCGCCCCCCCGTCTGCGCTTGGTCTCGCCGCTATAGAGGAGTCCGCACCAAGAATAACAGATATCATAGATGAGGTTGGAGGAGGTGCGAGTGAACCTCTGCCTCATCTGAAAGGACTATCGGGGTCCCTGGATGGAGTCGAGGGAGAAGGAGGGAGGATCTGTGGCACTGCTCTAACCCCCTAGGCACATTACTCAGCCACCGTTTCTCTGAACACTTATGCTTGGCCCTCCAAGGTCCATGGGATCTCCCGGTTGCGAACCATTTTAACTCCCATTCCCACACTGACCTTTCTGTTCTGTGCCTCTTCCATTGTCAGAGTGAGGCCGCACACAAACTGGAGGAACAGCACCTCATCTTTTGCTTGGGTAGTTTACAACCCAGCGGTATGAACATTGAATTCTACAATTTTAAGTAACTTCATCTCATACTTCCCTCCCCTTCCCCCTCCCTCGACGGTTTGTTGGTCGATACAAGGATCTGGACTGAGATGACGGGAGATGGAAGAAGGGTCTCGATCCGAAATATCACCTATCCATGTTCTCCAGGGATGCTGCCTGACCCGCTGAGTTACCTCACAAATCATGTATCATTACCAAAGCTGAACACAATAGCTAGCTTCTGGTGAAAAGTAGTGGAGCTCTTTGTCGGTGAGCATACAAGGGTGGCCATTCAGACAGACGGCAAGATGTGCTGTAGAAGATCCAAAATGGAAGAGGAAAAAATAGCAGCGCTTTGATAATATACACGTGCGATTTTCTCTATTGGGGGAAAAAAAAGCAAGAGGCCAAATGGAGACTCTGCTTTGTATTTTTTCCATTTTTAAAATACAAGAGGAGGTTTTAAATCTTTTAAATCTTTATTTCCACAGCAGATTGCCTTTATCCTGCATCTGTGCACAGTGGACAGCTTGATTGTGATTATGTATCATCCGTTTGCTGACTGGATTTTCACTGTACTTTGGTACATGTGACAATGATAAACTAAACCATATCCAAAAGCTTTCAGATTGAGGCCTGGTCATACTGGACCTTTCCCTAACTTTCCTTTTAAGATTCACTTTTGAAGATAAATCCTTTGAACTAAGCACACGTTAACTTTGGCCATCTACTGTTGTTATTATTTTTAAATAGACAATAAACAATAGACAATAGGTGCAGGAGTAGGCCATTCGGCCCTTCGAGCCAGCACCGCCATTCAATGTGGTCATGGCTGATCATTCTCAATCAGTACCCCGTTCCTGCTTTCTCCCCATACCCCCTGACCCCGCTATCCTTAAGAGCTCTATCTAGCTCTCTCTTGAATGTATTCAGAGAATTGGCCTCCACTGCCCTCTGAGGCAGAGAATTCCACAGATTCACAACTCTCTGACTAAAAAAGTTTTTCCTCATCTCTGTTCTAAATGGCCTACCCCTTATTCTTAAACTGTGGCCCCTGGTTCTGGACTCCCCCAACATTGGGAACATGTTTCCTGCCTCTAACATGTCCAACCCCTTAATAATCTTATACGTTTCGATAAGATCCCCTCTCATCCTTCTAAATTCCAGTGTATACAAACCTAGTCGCTCCAGTCTTTCAACATATGACAGTCCCGCCATTCCAGGAATTAACCTAGTAAACCTACGCTGCACGCCCTCAATAGCAAGAATATCCTTCCTCAAATTTGGAGACCAAATCTTTAATTGTTTTCATTCCTACTTCATGATAGTTGGTTTTTTTTTAATGAAGTTTGGTTTTGCTGATCGTGGTAAAATAATTGTTTTGATTAGTTTAGTTTAGGTTAGTTTAGTTTAGAGATACAGCGTGGAAACAGGCCCTTCGGCCCACTGAGTCCGCGCCAACGTACGATCGCCCATATACTAGTTCGATCCGACACACTAAGGACAATTTACAGAAGCCAATTAACCTACAGACCTGTACGTCTTTGGAATGTGGGAGGAAACTGGAGCACTTGGAGAAAACCCACGCGGTCACGGGGAGAACGTACAAACTCCGTACAGACAGCACCCGCAGTCAGGATTGAAACGGGTATCTGGTGTTGTAAAGCAGCAATTGTACTGCTGCACCACTGTGTCACCCCAAAATATATATACCGTGATTTCGAATAGAGATCTTTGGAATAATTACAGTACAATAAAACAAATAAAATAAAGAGATGAGCAGAAAATGGTGGAAATGGACAGCTGGTAGGCACATTCATAGAGAGAAAGACAAAGATATTGTTTCCAGCCAGTGTTCTCTCACAGAGCTATAATCATGATTGTTCACATCCAGGGAAGTAAATCTTTCAAATGAGTGGCATGTATAGGTCTCAACAAACGTATCCTTTGTATTCCATCAAATGACTCATTCAGGTTGAGAAACGCCTTTCAGTCTAATTCTCATTGTAGCCTTTAATTGTATGAAGACATGCAGGAGAACAAATTATAAAAATGAGAAAAAAATAGAGAATCATTCAAACGTATTCTAATATTTTTTAAATAAATGGGTTAGGTAAATAATGAATGTAAAGATATTCAGGGATCTTGTACGTAGGAATGGACTTTCACCCGTAGGTAGAGTACAGAGTGTTTTAAGTGACTAACCTCAGTCTTTATTATACCCTTGGGAGCAAATTTCAATGAATGACTGACTCATTTTAGTGCTATTTAAACTTTCACTATTATTTGCGCAGGGCACCAATTTTGACTCAATGTATTTCATATCAGGGAACTAAAATCTAAACCATCCTAATCTATTCTTCCCAATGACATAGATTCATAGTTCAGTGAGAAAAGTACCATATTTGGATGGTGACTATGAGCTATTAAGATCTTTGATTGCCTTGTATAATAAATCTTCACAAATATGTGCTGGGGTGTGAAGAAGGGCAATGATATAAAATTATACATTTAAATGATAGAATTCCATCAAATGATTCATTCAGGTTGAAAAATTCCTTTCACTCTAATTCTCATTATAGCCTTTAATTTTATAAAGATATTTGAAGGCACTGATCTTACCTATTTCTATTTAGCAATGGACCTTTTGCAGGAAATTGGAAAAATTGAGAAATTAGATTTGAAGTGTGCCATTATATATTTCATTTCTGTGTCAAATACACAGTTAAACGTGTGAATCCACTTCCTTTTGAACAGAACAACTCCATGCAGCAGGGACATTACAAAGTTCCCCACATTCCACAGGAGGGGCTTGCAACTTGGCCATCCATGTTGGCGGCACGATGACACAGTGGTAGAGTTGTTGCCTTACAGTGTCAGACACCCGGGTTCGATTCTGTACAGAGTTTGTACGTGCTCCCCATGACCTGCGTAGGTTTTCTCCAGGATCTCCGGTTTCCTCCCACACACCGTAGACATACAGGTTTGTAGGCTAATTGGCTTGGTATAATTGTAAATTGTCCCCAGTGTGTGTTGGATCGTGTTAGTGTGTGTGAATTGTTGGTCGGCACACGCTCGGTGGGCTGAAGGGCCCGTTTCCACGCTGTATCTCTAAACTAATACTAAAAGTTAAAAAAAATATGAGACAAGGATTAATTACCACAATCTTCTGCCTCTATTATTCTTAAGGTAAGGGATCACGGGAAAGGAAGCTGAAACAAAAACAGTAACGCGGTAAAAAACTCAGCCAGTCGTCAGCATCTGAGAAAGAAGAAAGCAATTAGCATTCAAATCTGTTCTGAGGAAGGGCCTCTTTCCACAGATGTTGTTTGACTGGCTCAGCCCTTAAGGCATTTCTATTTTGTTTCAGCTTCCAGCCATCTGCCACTCTGTTTGAATTGTGGCATCCAAAATGAGAAAGTTAAGTAATTTTGGGCAGAGCAGAAGTATGTTACAGAGGTAAAGAGTGCACACAAGAGAGAGAGAGAGAGAGAGAGAAAGAGAGAAAGGATGCAAGGTGGAGAGGGTGCAAAGATGAGAGCACATAGAGAGGGTGCAAGAAGGAAAAGGCGCAACATAGAGAGGGTGTACAAGACAGAGGGCACACTGGAAGAGATGGCACGAGGAGAGGGCGCAAGGTAGAGAGAGTGCAACACAGAGACAATGCGAGGAAGAGAGGACAGAAAGATAGGGAGGGCGCAAGATAGACCGGGCGCAATATAGTGGGTGCACAATGAAAGAAAGGGAATGTGCACGATAGAAGGGGTGCAAGATAGAGGGGGTGCAAGAAAAAGTGGACGCAAGAAAGAGGGTGTGCAAGAAAGAGAGCACAATTGTTGTAATTAATTATTACTGTGTGTTCGTGTTGCTACTTGCGAGTGGAGCACCAAGGCACATTCCTTGTATCTGTACATACTTGGCCAATAAACTTATTAATTAATTAATTAATTCATTCATTCAAAAGGCCGCAAGAAAGAGAGAATAATAACAGGATGGAGAAGTCTTGAGAGACAATAAAATATAAGACAGACAAAATTAGACAGACATAGAGGCTGATAAGATAAATGAAAGGGGGACAGGGGGACAGGGCTTTCTCCATCGCTGCTCCCACCCTCTGGAACTCACTACCCCAAACCGTCAGAGACTCCTCCTCACTCACCACATTTAAAACATCACTGAAGTCTCACCTGTTCAGTACTGCCTTCAACCACTGAAGGTCACCTCACCTTCTGTCTCCTTTCTCTGTTCGTCTACTTATTTATCTATTTATTCACTTCCCTATGTTCTTTAAATCCCTGTAAAGCGTCTTTGAGTGTATGAAAAGCGCTATAAAAATGTAATGCATTATTATTATTATTATTAAAGACATATGGAACAAGCTGCCAGAAGAAATAGTTGAGGCAGGTACAATAACAACAGTTAAAAGGCATTTGGAAGGGTTCTGGACAGCAAAGATTTAGTGTGATGAGCATTTGGGCGGCATGGATGACTTGGTTCTATGACCATCTTTGGTTCTTGAAGTGTAACTGGAGTTATCTGGTTGTGGTTGTGGGTGTACGGAGTGATGTTTACTCGGGAAGTGAATTCAACACAATATTCTAATCTCAATTAGGACTGATGACAGCATAATGACACAGTTCGTAATGTTGGCGCTATTCCAGATGACATCAAGAGTGAAACTGCTTGAAACAGCTGTGAATCACAGCAAGTGGTATCCAATTGTGAATGAAATGGTTCCTTGGTGAAGTGTCCCATCAATAAATTATGCAAAATAACAATGTCCCAAAATAAGTCGCCAAATAAAGTACTTTTAGTTTATTTGGAGATCCAGCACGGAAATAGGCCCTTCGGCCCACTAAGTCCATGCCAACCAGCGATCCCTGTACAATTGCACTATCCGACACACCAGGGACAATTTATATTTTTAACTGAAGATAATTAACCTACAAACCTGCACGTCCTTAGAGTGTTGGAGGAAACCGGAGCACAGGGAGAACGTATAAACTCCGTACAAATAACATCCGTAGTCAGGATCGAACCCTGGACTCTGATGTGATAAGGCAGCAACTCTACCGCTGCGCCACCATGCCCAAATAGCCGTGGATATTTTCATTATGCTCTCCTGCAATAAGTCGTCTCTATACAGTTACCCGCTTCACATACCCAGGAGTATAATAAATCAAACATTGATTGCTGTTTGAAACAAAACAAGGTTAAGCTCTCTGCCCCAGTATTGTAGGAGTTAATTAACTTTTGATATTGCGACTCTCGGATGATCCATCTCATTTTCAAAGGGCAATGCTTTAACCTCATTCCTTCAACAGGAATCAGTATTTGTCGAAATGCATCTTTGGTATTTTAATTGTCTACAGCACAATGCCTTCTAAGAGATAATTCTACTGCTATCTAATCTAATAGAAACGTCTAAAGTCGTGTCTAATCCATACTGACCTTGAACAGGGTTTGCAATTGTTGGCAGGATATTTTCTACAGAAGGAAGTAAAATGGAAAAAGTACTTACACATATACATCAGGATGCCATGGCACATCAATAAACACAATGAACACAGAAGGCTTGCGCTTATAAAATGGTTTGAAGTCGTCCAAGTTGTCTGTTCTGCCTCTCCATTTGCTTTTGTTATTTTGCTGTATAGTCAGACAGCGGAGGACGCTGGGCTAAGGGCAGGAACCGGGAGTCTTACCTTCCACGCCAGCAAGGTCGGCTACGGGAGGTGCCCCCAGGTCATGAAAAGTTGACGGTGTCTGGGTGAGGAGAGGGACGACCATTCGCTGGACGATCCAGATGGAGGAGACGACTGCAATGGGCCTTTATGGCCTTTGAAAATGGGGACTTTGAAAATGGAGCCAAAACCTGGCGAGTATTGCATGTGGGCTCAGGAGGCTGTTTTTATGCATTATGTACCTATGTATGGCAATAATCTTACTGATTTATATGCAAAAAACGAATTTACAACTCTGCTACACATGATAATAAAGAAGAACCATAACCACACCCATAGTCTATCTACCCTGGCATAAATAAACATGGAAATTCGATGTTCGTCGAGGCCAAATGTGAAAATTAATTTTATTGCATCGTACAGATTAAGTCACCTTTAAGGTATTGAAATGATAAAGGCTCACAAAGTGGCACAGATAGGGTAGAGAGTCAGAGCCTTATTTCCCAAAGATGGGAAAGTCAAAGACAAGAGGACATAGCTTTAGGGTGAGAAGGGCAAACATTAAAGGAGATGTTTTTTTACACTGAGGAGGGGTGGATGACTGGAACGCGTTTTGTGGGGTGATGGTGGAGACAGAGATTATCATGATGTTTAAGAAGCTTTTTAGATATACTTATGGATATGCAGGGAGTGAAAGGTTATCGATCATGTGCAGGCAGATGAGATTATCTTGCCATCTTGTTCAGCACAGACCTTGTGGGCCGAAGAGCCTGTTCCTGTGCTGTATTGTTCTATGTTTTATATTTTCAGTTTTTTTAATAATCACATGCCTCTACATTAAAATAGATTTATTATATGGAGTTTGGTAATAAACTATTGTGAGCAGTTTTGGGCTCCATATCTGAGGAGGGATGTGCTGGCATTGGAGAGGATCCAGAGGAGGTTTACAAGAATAATCACGGGGATGATTGGGTTAATGTAGGATGACCATTTGAAGACATTGGGCCTGTGGTCGCTGCAGTTTACAAGGATGGGGAACAAGGAAATGGCAGACGAGTTGAACAGGTACTTTGGTTCTGTCTTCACTAAGGAAGACACAAACAATCTCCCAGATGTACCAGGGGACAGAGGACCTAGGGTGACAGAGGAACTGAAGAAAATTTACATTGGTCAGGAAATGGTGTTGGGAAGACTGATGGGACTGAAGGCTGATAAATCCCCAGGGCCTGATGGTCTGCATCCCAGGGTACTCAAGGAGCTGGCTCAAGAAATTGTGGATGCATTGGTGATCATTTTCCAATGTCCTATAGCTTCTGGATCAGTTCCTGTGTATTGGAAGGTAGCTAATTTTATCCCACTTTTAAGAAATGAGGGAGAGAGAAAGTAAGGAATTATAGACCAGTTAGCCTGACATCGGTGGTGGGGAAGATGCTGGAGTCGATTACTAAATATGTAATAGTGGCGTATTTGGATAGCAGTGACAGGATCGGACCAAGTCAGCATGGATTTGTGAAGGGGAAATCATGCTTGGCTAATCTGCAATTTTTTGAGGGTGTTACACGTAAAATGGACAAGGGAGAGCCAGTGGATGTAGTGTACCTGGACCTTCAGAAAGCCTTTGATAAGTTTCCACACAGAGGATCATTGGGCAAAATTAGAGCACATGGTATTGAGGTTATTGTATTGACATGGATAGAAAATTGGTTGGCAGACAGGAAACAAAGAGTAGGGATTAACAGGTCCCTTTCAGAATTGCAGGCAGTGACTAGTGGGGTACCGCAAGGCTCGGTGCTGGGATCGCAGCTATTTACAATATACATTAATGATTTAGATGAAGGAATTAAAAGTAATATTAGCAAATTTGCAGATGACACAAAGCTGTGTGGCAGTGTGAACTGTGAAGAGGATGCTATGAGGATGCAGGGTGACTTGGACAAATTGGGTGAATGGGCAGATGCATGGCAGATGCAGTATAATGTGGATAAATGTGAGGTTATCCACTTTGGTGGCAAGAACAGGGAGGTAGATTAATATCTGAATGGTGTCAGGTTAGGAAAAGGAGAAGTACAACGAGACCTGGGTGTCCTTGCACATCAGTCACTGAAAGTAAGTGTGCAGGTACGGCAGGCAGTGAAGAAAGCTAATGGTATTTTGGCCTTCATAACAAGACGAGTTGAGTATAGGAACAAAGAGGTCTTTCTGTAGTTGTACTGGGCCCTGGTGAGACCACACCTGAATATTGTGTGCAGTTTAGGTCTCCTAATTTGAGGAAGTACATTCTTGCTATTGAGGAGTGCAGCGTAGGTTCACGAGGTTAATTCCCGGGATGGTGGGACTGTCATATGATGAAAGAATGTAATGACTGGGCTTGTATTCACTGGAATTTAGAAGGATGAGAGGGGATCTTATAGAAACATATAACATTATTAAGGGATTGAGCACACTAGATGCAGGAAACATGTTCCCGATGTTGGGGGAGTCCAGAAGCAGGGGCACAGTTTAAGAATAAGGGATAGGCCATTTAGACCTGAGAGGAGGATTTTTGTTTTCACCCATAGAGTTGTGAATTTGTAGAATTCTCTGCCTCAGAAGGCAGTGGAGGTTGATTCATTGGGTGCATTCAAAAGAGAGTTAGATAGAGCTCTTAGGGCTAGCAGAAACAAGGGATATGGGGCGAAGGCAGGAGTGGGGTTCTGATTGTGCATGATCAGCCATAATCATATTGAATGGCAGTGCTGGCTCAAAGGGCCGAAAGGCCTACTCCTGCACCTATTGTCTATGTATCTATGTATCTATGAGGGGGGACTTCATTGATACTTACCGAATAGTGAAAGGCCTGGATAGAGAGGTTGTTTCCACTAGTGAGAGGATTTGAGTATAGGAGCAGGGAGGTTCTGCTGCAGTTGTACAGGGCCTTGGAGAGACCGCACCTGGAGTATTGTGTACAGTGTTGGTCTCCTAATCTGAGGAAAGACATTCTAGCCTTAGAGGGAGTACAGAGAAGGTTCACCAGATTGATCCCTGGGATGGCAGGACTTTCATATGAAGAAAGACTGGATAGACTAGGTTTATACTCGCTGGAATTTAGAAGACTGAGGGGGGATCTTATTGAAACATATAAAATTCTTAAGGGGTTGGAGAGGCTAGATGCGGGAAGATTGTTCCCGATGTTGGGGAAGTCCAAAACCAGGGGTCACAGCTTAAGGATAAGGGGGAAGTCTTTTAAGACCGAGATGAGAAAACATTTCTTCACACAGAGAGTGGTGAGTCTGTGGAATTTTCTGCCACAGAAGGTAGTTGAGGCCAGCGCTATATTTAAGAGGGAGTTAGATGTGGCCCTTGTGGCTAAAGGGATCAGGGGGTATGGAGGGAAGGCAGGTACAGGTTACTGAGCTGGATGATCAGCCATGATCATATTGAATGGCGGTGCAGGCTCGAAGGGCCGAATGGCCTACTCCTGCACCTATTGTCTATTGTCTATTGTCTATTGTCTCGACCCAAAACGTCACCCATTCCTTCTCTCCTGAGATGCTGCCTGACCCGCTAAGTTACTCCAGCATTTTGTGTCTACCGGCAAGTTAACAAACATGTATTTCAGTTGAAAAATTGATCGAGAATTCTACAATGAAGGGCATGAATGATTGCAAAGTCACCAATCGCTATTCGGTAAAGAGTTTACTTTAGTTCAGGGATGCAGCATGGAAACAAGCCCTTCAGTCCACCGGGTCCATGCCAACCTTCGGTCACCCGTTCAAACCAGTTCAATGCTATCCCACTTTCTCAACCACTCCCTGCACACGAGGGGCAGTTTACAGAGGACAATGAATCTACAAACCAGCATGTCTTTGGGAGGGAACCCACACGGTCACAGAGAGGTTATGCAAATTCCACACGGACAACACCCGAGGTCAGGATCAAACCCGGGTCTCCAGCACTCTGAGGCAGCAGCTCTACCAGCTGCGCCACCGTGCAGCACAAAGATAAAGATGCACAATTCTGCATAATGCATTCACTGGCAACTTACTCATTGTAATTCAAAATATTGAAGGTTTTGTATAATCCTTCAGAATTGCACAAAGTTTTAGTTTGCCCTACTTATATTGGAGATGTATTATGATGACACTGATAGAGTGTAACCATTTCAGATTGGTTTAAAGACAGTTTTAGGTAGTGCCACCATTTAATTAAATTTCGCCCATTTTCATCTTGAATGAAAACCTATTTTCTTTTTGTTTAAAATATTTCTTTCTCTCATTCACTATGCTCTGGAAAAACTATTTGCTGGTCAACATCACTGTTCATCTTCAACCAAAGGTATTCGAGTCCCCTTGACAGAGACAATCAACACATGAGAACACTCATGCACAGCGTGGTTAATAATGGGAGAAAGTCACCGGTTTATTCTACTTAAAAGGCACTTAAAAGAAAATAATAATAATGAAATCATGGGCAATATAAGCATGCACAGGGCATTAATCCAACATTGATTTCAATTAAGTTCATTTTTATTGTAAACTAAACCAAGAAAAAGGGATATTAAAAGCTTGACCCCGATTCTTACTGAAGAAGTTCTTAGTTTTAACTGACAATGTTCATGAACCGTTTGCATGTTGCATACAAAATAATCCTGTAATTGGTGCAGACTTTTTAATTATAACTATGTAGCGGTAACTAATTTCATCCTGACTTCATGAGGCTCTGTTTTTAAAAAGAAAATTATAGCTCTGTGGGAAACAATTTGCACAAGGAAGCACTTGGCCTCTTTCATGGAGACAAGGGTCACCACTCTGAACAGTTGACAGACCAGACGGCAGCATTGAGTATTCCTGTTTGCTGTGTATCTGTTCCACCTCAGTAACACGTGTGAAGGTGAGCACATTCTGCAAAGAATTAACATGGCTAATGTGACCCGACATTATCCAGGCATAATTCTCAGAATGATCGGGGCTCTGAGAAGGACATAATTCCAAAAGTCAGTCCTTACTTTGGAAAGGCCCACAAGGGTGATGTTCAGATAATTATAAGACATCATTAATACTTAGTCATCGAGCGCTCTCATTTAACACCGCTGACACAAATATTTCATTTTCTCAAAGCTTATAATGACAACTCAAAGCACCAACCAACACTCCTGAAGTATTAATGACAGAGAGACATTCCCTGGAGTAGATTGTCTGATTCAAATTAATATTTGTGTTAGGGGAATAGAAATTGGAAGCCCCAGTGCATCTTCCATCTTCAGTAGCCCCATTGGATAAATCATTATCGCATTCCCTTGCTGTTAAGTGCAACCCATTTAATCTAAAATACACAGTGCAGTATTTTTATAGCTGGAATCATGATGTACAATTATGACTTGGAATATCTGCAGCTTTGGTCTAGTTATTTGTTCAGCGTTTTCATTTTCCAGAAGTGTAATAATTCACTTCGAAAACTCCCAGATTACAATTAGATTTACACCATGCTTACTGCTTCACTTATTAAAGCATACTAATTCTGTTTAACTGGTTAGGTTATTTATAATGGATATTAAAGTGGGCGGCACTGGCAAAGGCAACATTTATTGTATATTTCCTAAAGACTCTTGGTGCCTCTTTTCAGCCCTCCCATGAAGATACTTGCTCTGTATTGTGAACGAGAGAACACTAAAACTTGGACTCAGTAACAACATAGCTGAACCTGTGTGTATCTCTCTCCGGATGGCACCGACGATGGCTGCTCCTTGCTGTTCTGTATGTGTTTGTTCGTTTTTTTTGTCGTCTGTGAAAATCCCACAAAGATCACGTTCATGAGAGAGGTGCTCCTTAACATCAGATATATGGTAACTTCAAACATTGTTCCAGATTTCTCTCACTCGCTGGACATACTCGTTGGCGGGGCTGTGGCTGCGTTCAAGGTCTTGAGACAGAGGAGGACCCGTGGGAAGCGCTCTGGAGCACTCACCCGACTCCGGCGACGAGGATTACGCGCATCGCTCCCGAGTATATTCTTTGCAAATCTCCGTTCTCTCAACAACAAAGTGGATGAACTGCAACTCCTGCGCCATACAAATAAGGACTTCTCTCGAGCCACTGCCCTGTGCTTCACCGAGACCTGGCTGTGTGAGTCGACCCTGAACAATGCGCTGCAACTAGCTGGCTTTCAACTACACAGAGCGGACTGCGACGCAGAGGCAGCGGGAAAAACAAGAGGAGGTGGAATATGCTTCCACACTAACCAGTACTGGTGCAGCAACATCACGGTACTGTCTAACTTCTGTTCCCCCAATCTAGAATCTTAATCAACTCCAAACCTTTTTATTCTACGAGGGAATTTGCCTCTTTTATTCTCGCTGGAGTTTACTTCCCCCCCCAGCCTGCGTACGTGAAGCGCAAACGCAACTTGCTGACCAGGTATTGAGGGTAGAGAGTGACTTCCCGGACTCCATGGTCATTGTTTTGGGGGACTTTAACAAGGCTAACCTCAGTCGTGAGCTCCCAAAGTACAGACTTCATGTTACCTGCCCCACCAGAGGGGAGAGGACACTTGATCACTGTTACACTACAATCAAGAACGCATATCGCTCTGTTCCCCGGGCGGCCCTAGGTCTCTCTGATCATTGTTTTGTTCACCTTATTCCGACCTACAGGTAGAAACTAAAATCTGCTAAGCCTGTGGTCAGAACAATGAAAAAGTGGACGAGCGAGAGCATTGAAAACCTACAGTCCTGCTTTGACTGCACTGATTGGAAAGTGTTCAGGGAAGCAACCACAAGCCTCGATGAGTATACAGGCACTGTGACATCCTATGTCAGCTTTTGTGAGGACAGTTGCATTCCCACTAAGACCCGGATCTGGTTCAACAATGACAAGCCCTGGTTCACAGCAGAACAGACAGCTCCGCCAGTCAAAGGATGAGGCCTACAGGAGCGGGGATGCAGACCTCTACAGGCAGGCCAAGTACAAGCTGAGAAGTGGAATCAGAGGTGCCAAAGAAAGGTACTCTGAGAAGCTGAGGAGCAAGTTCTCAGCGAATTACTCTTCTTCAGTGTGAAGGGCTTGCAAGAAATCACCAGCTCTAAGAGGAAAACCCCCCGCTCCTTGGACAATCGTCAGCTGACCAACGACCTGAACGTGTTTTAGTGCAGGTTCGAGAAACAGAAACATAACCCTGGGACCCCCTCCCCCCCACCCCCAATCACCACTTCACACTGACTCACAGCGTGACTCCAGTCTGCAAAGACTGGGCCCTCGTCCATGACACACCCCCTCCTTGCTGCCCAACATGTCTGGCCACTTCTCCATCTACAACAATGGAAATTGTGGAGGTGGAGAGGCGATTCAGGAGACAGAAAAGCCGGAAATCTCCAGGATCGGACAATGTTTCCCCTTCTACCCTCAAGCTCTGTGCTGACCAATTGGCACCGGTCTACACAGACATTATCAACCAGTCCCTGCAAACCTGCACTGTCACTGCCTGCTTCAAAGTCTCCACTATTGTCCCTGGACCCAAAAAGAAAAGGATCACTGGTCTTAATGACTACAGGCCTGTCGCACTTACCTCTGTAGTCATGAAGACCTTTGAAAGACGTGCTGGCCCAGCTGAAAAACATCACAAACCCCCTGCTGAACCCCCTGCAGTTTGCATACCGGGCCAATAGATCAGTGGATGATGCAGTCAACCTAGGCCTGCACTTCATCCTCCAGCACCTAGACCGCCAGGGGACCTATGCCAGGATTCTGTTTGTGGTCTTTAGCTCTGCATTTAACATCATTGTGCCAGAGCTACGACACTCCAAACTCTCCCAGTTGACTGTGCCTGAACCCCTCTGTCAGTGGATCAGCAACTTCCTGACAGACAGGAAGCAGCATGTGAGGCTGGGAAAGCACATCTCGGACCCGCAGACCCTCAGCATAGGAGCACCGCAAGGCTGTGTACTCTGCCCTCTCCTTTACTCTCTCTACACCAACGACTGCACCTCCACAGACTCCTCTGTCAAGTTTCTCAAATTTGCGGACGACACTACCCTGATTGATTCACAAAATGCTGGAGTAACTCAGCAGGTCAGGCAGCATCTTGGGAGAGAAGGAATGGGTGACGTTTCGGGTCGAGACCCTTCTTCAGACTGATGTCGGGGGTGGGACAAAGGAAGGATATAGGTGGAGACAGGAAGATAGAGGGAGATCTGGGAAGGAGGAGGGGAAGGGAGGGACAGAGGAGCTATCTGAAGTTGGAGAAGTCGACGTTCATACCACCGGGCCGCAAACTGCCCAGGCGAAATATGAGGTGCTGCTCCTCCAATTTCCGGCGGGCCTCACTATGGCACTGGAGGAGGCCCATGACAGAGAGGTCAGACTGGGAATGGGAGGGGGAGTTGAAGTGCTGGGCCACCGGGAGATCAGTGGCGTTAATGCGGACCGAGCGCAGGTGTTCAGCGAAGCGATCGCCGAGCCTGCGCTTGGTTTCGCTGATATAGATGAGTTGACATCTAGAGCAGCGGATGCAATAGATGAGGTTGGAGGAGGTGCAGGTGAACCTCTGTCTCACCTGGAAAGAATGTTTGGGTCCTTTGATGGAGTTGAGGGGGGAGGTAAAGGGACAGGTGTTGCATCTCGTGCGGTTGCAAGGGAAAGTGCCCGGGGTTAGGGTGGTTTGGGTAGGAAGGGACGAGTGGACCAGGGAGTTGCGGAGGGAACGGTCTCTGCGGAATGCAGAGAGGGGAGGGGATGGGAAGATATGGCCAGTGGTGGGGTCCTGTTGTAGGTGACGGAAATGTTGGTGGATGATATCACTACCCTGATTGGACTGATCCAGGATGGGGAGGAATCTGCCTAGACAGGAAGTGACACAGCTGGAGTCCTGGTGTCTTTGTAACAACCTGGAGCTCAATGCTCTTAAGACAGTGGAACTGATTGTAGACTTTAGGAGAGCTCCACCTCCCCTCCCCCCACTCACCATCAACAACACCACAGTCACATCTGTGGAGTCATTTAAGTTCCTTGGAACCATCATCTCCAGGGACCTTAAATGGGGGCCCACCATCGACTCCACAGTCAAAAAGGCCCATCAGAGGATGTTCTTCCGCTGAGGAAACACAATCTGCCACAGGCAATGATGGTCTAATTCTATACTGCTATCATTGAGTCCATCCTCACCTTCTCCATCAATGGTCTGGTTTGGCTCAGCCACCAAGCATGACATCGGAGGCTGCAACAAATTGTTTGATCAGCTGAGAAGGTTGTTGGCTGCAACCTTCACCCCATTGACGAACTGTACACTGCAAGGGCCAGGAAGCAAGCGGGCAGGTTCATCTCTGACCCCTCCCATCCTGGCCACAAAATCTTTGAAGTACTTCCCTCTGGAAGGTGTCTCCGGACTGTCAATAACCAAAAGTCTGTAGTCTCTTTTTGCTCTGGTTTATTTCACTCACATGTTTAAACTGTAATGTTTTATTCTTAATACTTTAATGTTTTAAACTTTATTCTTAATTGTTTATTGTGTGTTCGTGTTGTTACTTGTGACCCGAGCACCGAGGCACATTCCTTGTATGTGTACATACTTGGCCAATAAACTTATTCATTCAACTCCATATAAACCAATATTAAAGAGTCAGGCAGCTGCACAGTCCAAAATGTTGAAACAAAGAACTGCAGATGCTGGTTTACACCAAAGATAGACACAAAGCGCTGGAGTAACTCAGCGGGTCAGGCAGCATCTCTGAAAAACATGGGTAGATGAGGTTTCGGGTCGGGACCCTTCTCCTGACCCATGTTCTCCAGAGATGTTGTCTGACAAGCAAGTTACTCCAACACATTGTGACTTTTTTTGTAAATCAGCACCTGCAGTTCCTTGTATCCCTATTCAGCGACAAATAGGGGTTTGGTAATCTATCTATACAGCAATGAACATAAAATGAAGGATGACAATAGTTAGGTCTTGCTGGGAATGAAAGGATAAAAGGCAGTCTCCAGAAAAGCAAATCATAGAAGCATTGTAATAAAGGTCGGGACCCATCTTCAGATTGAAAATGGGGCCATGGTGGGGGGGGGGGGGGGGGACAAGTGGAAGTGAGAAAAGACCAGGACTCCAACCCCCCCTTACTTTCAGTCTGAAGAAGGATTCCAACTCAAAAGGTCACCTATCCATTTTCTCCAGAGATGCGACCTGACCCGTTGGGTTACTCCAGCGCTTTGTGTCTATCTTTGCTGCACAGTCCGTGATAGAAACATGGAAAAATAGGTGCAGGAGTAGGCTATTCAGCCCTTCGAGCCAGCAGCGCCATTCGATATGATCAACTAAAATCAGTACCTCGTTCCTGCTTTTTCCCCATATCCCTTGATTCCTTTAGCCCTACGACCTGAATCGAACTCTATCTTGAAGACATTCAGTGAATTAGCCTCCATTTGGAAACAGATGGGTCTCTGCCACTGCAAGGCAGCGATTCCACCTCTAGGCCATTGTGATATATATGCAGTCACTTTGACCCCTGCAAATGGGACATTTTGCAGCCAATCATTCCAGCGAAAATCTAACATCAACTTTGCTTCACACCATAGGAAGCAGGCTTCAGTCCACAGCCATTATCAAAGCTCACAGCTCAGACTTTGAATCTGCAACTGGGTGAATATTCCCAGTTGTATGGGAATTTCCACCTTCTTTAATTGAAGGCAACCAAACAACCAAACATGCATACTGCAATCAGCAAACATGACACAGAATCCAAAACCACCAATAAAAGAAAGAATTGTTTTAACATCTTCAACACTAACAGCGTCAAGCCTTTGGTTTGCAGATTTGTTTTGTGCTTAATTCCAGCTTTGAAGACCACATTAAATATTAATTGAGCTGAAGCTGATTACATCAAGCAATTAGATCACTAAAAGTCCTTAGCTCCTCCAGATTTTTCCTTCACAGCTCTGCCTGAAGGTACAGTATTAGAAGAGGGAAGAATATATATCTCATGAAACTGTCAAAGCTTAGGCATTTTACAGATGTATCAGAGAACATATTTCATGAGCTTTTCCCCCATTTCCAAGAACTGTCAGTGACCAAATATAAATAATTTATATCAACTGTCAAGTTCAATTATCCTGGAGTATTTCCCACACCATGGAATTTGTTCGTCTGTGTAGTCGCATGCAACTTCAATTTGTTCAAATTGGAATTCAAAATTAAAACTATGGGGTGGAAATTCATGAATGTTGGAGGAGATAATGATGATAGATTTCCAGCATGTCCTGAAACTGGGCAGCCTGATGCTAATCAGGAAACGAGACACATGGAGTTGTAGAGGTATACAGCACGGAAACATGCCCTACAGCCCAACTTGCCCACACCGACCAACATGTCCCATCTACACAAGTCCCATCCATGTACCTGTTTAAATTTTTCTTAAACGTTGACATACCACTCTTGTTGACAAAGTTGTCCCTCATGTTTCTATTCATCTTTGTCCTTCACCTTAATCCTATGTCCTCTGGTTCTCGATTTCCCTACACTGCGCAAAAGATTCTGTGCGTTTACCCGATCTATTCCTCTCATGATTTTGTACACCTCTATAAGATCACCCGTCCTCCTCCTGCACTCCAAGGAATAGGGTCCCAGCCTGCTCAAACTTACCCTACACGTCTACAAGTTAATGATTATAGCATGAGGAGACACAAGGAACAGCAGACACTGTTTATAAAAAAAGACACAAGTGACAGAGTAACTCAGCAGGTTTGGAGATCATGAACAGGTGACATTTCAGGCGGGGACCCTTTTCATTTAGTTTAGACATACCGCGTGGAGCAGGCCCATGGTCCACTGCTGGTCGATGCTGACAGGCAATCACCCATATACTAGCTCTGCCCTGCATACTAGGAACTACAGTATTTGCAGAAGCCAATTAACCTACAAACCTGTACATCTTTGGAGTGTTGGAGGAAACCGGAGCAGCAGGAGAAAACCTACACAGTCAGAGGGAGAACGTACAAACTCCGTACAGACAGCACCCTTAGTCAGGATCGAACCCAGGTGTCTGGTGCTTTAAGGCAGCAACTCCACCCCTGCGCTATTATGCGCCTCTTGGTGTATGATTGTAGCAAACTGCCTAAGCAAAACACTCTTGAGATGCAGTTCTTGACAACCCAGCTACCTTGCTCGGGGCAAGCCGTTTGTAAGACTGTAAGGAACGTGGGGGCATAGGGTAGCAGAGGCACTATTAACTTCAAAGCAAGAGGCGGTCTCCTATCTCCTTTTGGTTCCAATGTGGTGGAATATGTGCAAACCTCAGCTGAAGGTTTCCACAGAGACCTCTGCCAGTCACTGGAAGATCTGCCAGATAAACTGCTTTAGAACATAGAACATAGAACAGTACAGCGCAGGGATGGGCCCCTCAGCCCACAATATCTGCGCCGAACATGATACCAAGTTAATCTGATCTCATCTGCCTGCACATGACCAGATCCCTCTATTCCTTGCACCTCCATGTTTCTATCTAAAAGCCTCTGAAACGTTACTGTCGTATCTGCCACCATCACCACTTCTGGCAATGTGTTCCAGGCCCTCACCACCCGCTATGTGAAATATTTCCCCCGCACATCTCCATTAAACGTTCCCCCTCTCACCCTCTAATGTTGGCCATTTCCACCCTATCTATGCCTCTCATAATTTTATATATTTCTAGCATGTTTCCCCTTAAGCTCCGACATTCCAAAGGAAACAATCCAAGTTTATCCAACCTCTCCTTAAATGAGGAATAACCCTATGGCTTTTTTAAATTGCGACCACCGAGTCTATGGAAGGAATTTCACAGTTGAGTCGTGAAACAGACACCCTCTGTTGGATTGAGGGCCAAGCTCATGTCAGGCTGCGGCTAAGACCAGAGTAGAAATAAGTCAACTGCAGTCTGAATATACCCGGACAGCATGGACACAGGCTGTAGCACTGTTAAATTATACCAGTAAATGGGGTACATCTTTCATCGATGGCTATGTCTTTTATACTGAGGCAATTTGTCAATTTAAGATCGGTGTGCAATAATCCTCTGGGGGTTAAACGAATGGTTAAAGCAAGAATGAAGCTCAGATTGTAAACAACACTCAAGCCAGTTTTTATACTGAGAGAAACAACACAGTGGTGAAGCTGATGGAGCTGCTGCCTCACAGCACCAGAGAGCCTGACCTCGGAGGCTGGCTGTGTGCAGTTTGCACGTTCTCCCTGTGACTGGGCATGTTTTCTCCGGGTGCTCTGGTTTCCTCCCACATTCCAAAAACATGCAGATTTGTAGGTTAATTTGCTTCTTTAAATTGCCCCTAGTGGAAAGGATGCGAAAGTGGGATAACATGGAAACTAGTGTTAGAACTTCGAAACATATAAAATTATAAAAGGACTGGACAAGCTAGGTGCAGGATAAATGTTCCCAATGTTGGGCGAGTCCAGAACCAGGGGCCACAGTCTTAGAATAAAGGACAGGCCATTTATAACTGAGGGTGAGAAAAAACTTTTTCACCCAGAGCTGTGAATTTGTGGAATTCTCTGCCACAGAGGGCAGTGGAAGCCAAATCACTGGATGGATTTAAGAGAGAGATAGATAGAGCTCTAGGGGCTAGTGGAATCAAGGGATATGGGGAAAAGGCAGGCATGGGTTATTGATTGGGGACGATCAGCCATGATCACAATGAATGGCGGTGCGTACAGGCTCGAAGGGCCGGATGGCCTCCTCCTGCACCTATTTTCTACGTTTCTAAGGTGGATCGGATGTGGTTGACCATTTAGAACTGAGATGAGGAAAAACTTCTTCAGTCAGAGAGTTATAAATCTGTGGAATTCTCTGCCTCAGAAGGCAGTGGAGGTCAATTCTCTGGATGTTTTCAAGAAAGAGCTAGATAGAGCTCTTAAGGATAGCGGAGTCAGGGGGTATGGGGAGAAGGCAGGAACGGGGTACTGATTGAGAATGATCAGCCATGATCGCATTGAATGGTGGTGCTGGCTCGAAGGGCCGAATGGCCTACTCCTGCACCTATTGTCTATTGTCTATAGTGCACAGGTGATCAATGGTCAGCATGGAATCAGTCTGCCATATGTTTGTTTCAACCCCGTATCTCTAAACCAAATGTGAAATGCCTTAGACAGCTCGGAGTCTGTGGTAGTGTGAAGTTTGCATGTTCTCCCTGCGACCACATAGGTTTTCTCCAGCTGCTCCGGTTTCCTACCACATCCCAAAGACGCGCAGGTTTGTAGGTTTAGAGTCCCCATGATGGTGAAGGGGAGTGGGTGAAGAGGGAAGATGGTGAAAGAGAGTAGTGTGCGTCTGTCCATGTGTGATCAGCATTGAAGAAATTCTCCAGAGTTGCTCTCAAAGCTGCTCTCATCATGAGCCTTCGTTTAGGTCTTTCTAAACTAGACCAGTGACCAGAATTCAAATAATACTAAATGTCCATTGACCTGCAATTCATGCCCTCCAATAGTTGTATAATAATAACTAACATGATTCTCCCTAGAACCATTTGCTCTGTGTGATACCAAAAAAAACAAGATTTGTCGGATAAATCCCAAACGGACACTTCAAGTCACGAATAATAAATCACTCAGAAATTCAATTTCAACAACTTCAAAACCTATCAATAAGAGCAAATCTTGATCCACCACAAAACAATTGTGTCATTCATTCTTGCAAAAGTAATTCTTTGGCATCTATTGGAATTCTTTGAATTGATAGACATCAAAAGTTAATGAGTTGAATTATTTCCTGCTGTGAAAACCATGGATTACTTCCATAACTTCATAAAGGAGCAGAATTAGGCCATTCAGCCCATCATGTTTATTCCGCCATTCAATCATGGCCAAATCTTTTTTTCTCTCTCAACCCCATTCTCAGGCCTCCCCAAAGCCCCTGACACCCGTACTAATCAAGAATCTATCAATCTCCACCTTAAAAATATCCATTGACTTGGCCTCCACAGCTGTCTGTGGCAATGAATTCCACAGATTCACTACTCTCTGACTAAAGAAATTCCATCTCCTTTCTAAAGGTACGTCCTTTTATTCTGAGGCTATGGCCTCTGGTCCTAGACCCTTCCATTAGTGGAAACATCCTCTCCTCATTAACTCTATCCAGGCCTTTCACTATTCGGTAAGTCTCAATGAGATCCCCCCCTCATCCTTCAAAACTCCAGCGAGTACAGGCCTATTGCCGTCAAACGCTCTTCATATGGGATAATCTCTCGTAAACCTCCTCTGGATCCTCTCCAATGCCAGCAAAATCCTTCCTCAGAAATGGGGCCCTCGCAAACTGGTGTGAACAAGTGTATACTAAAGTTCCAAATCAATTCTAGGAATGCATGAATCTGAAACTTAAAATAATATTGGGTATCAATTTTTAATTTCCACCTAAAGCTTTTGATGCTGACTCTGACCATAAAAAAATGTAACAAGATTGCAACTTAAACAATGGCCTGTATTTAATTTGTACTGTGTAATGGGACAATGTTTTTCAGGAGAATTTTCTACCTTAATCTGGGTTTATGATCTGAGACCTTTAATACATATTTTATGGTGTGTTATTTGTGGAATAACACGGGTACAATGCTTGTTAGATCCTAGTGCAATCAGAAAAGATCGATAAAGATAGAGTCTGAAGAAGGATCCCAACCCGAAACATCACCTATCCTTTCTCTTCAGAGATGCTGCATGGCCCCTTCAGTTACTCCAACACTTTGTGTCCATCTCAAGATTGATAACATTATGGAAAGACACAAAAAGGCTGGAGCAACTCAGGCTTTGGGTCAGGATTCTTCTTCAGACTGTAACATTATGGGTCCAATTCTCTTACTGATACTTGTTGTTAGCAAAACTCTTTACAAAAAATAGCCCCTTGTTATGCCAACCAGTTTAGGAAAACATTACAGAAATTTCACTGTTGGGCAGGGAATTTGCATCGTAAGTAACAGATGGTGTGATTTAATTTAGAGTAATAAGGAGTTGAAGATATTGCTGCCAGATGTTAATGGCATTTTATGACTAATAGTGGAACATTATTAATTTACTTTTTAGGAAAGTGCACATTAGTAAAAAATAACTTAAATAATTAGCGTAGTTATTTCTGAATTCACAGAAAATGCCTCAGAAAGTACGACTGGCAGGGATCATGGAACATGTTCCTGTAATGTTTTAGTCTTAGCTTAGAGATACAACGTGGAAACAGGTCCTTCGGCCCACCGAGTCCTCACCGACCAGCGATCCCCACACATTAACACTATCCTGCACACACTAGAGACAATTTACACTTATACCAAGCCAATTAACATATAAACCTGTACATCTTTGGAGAAAATCCATGCGGTCCGTACCGTACAGACAGCACCCCTAGTCGGGATCGAACCCGGGTCTCCGGCACTGTAAGCGCTGTAAGGCAGCAACTCTACCACTGAACCACTGTGGCCATCCTAAACATGCTTGAAATGTGTTTGTTCAGAAAAGGACGAGGAGGGACCTCCTTGAAATATTTTCTTTTAAGTGAAGCAAGTAGAGTATTAGTTGAGATCGAGTGTTTAGGTTCAGATTTTGTTAATAGGTTCCAATGGTTCCAAATAGAACCACCAATGTTGAAGGACAACACATATATAGTCACAAAATGCTAGAGTAACTCAGCGAGTCAGGTGGCATCTCTGGAGAAAATGGATAGGTGACGTTTCGGGTCTGGAGCCTCCTTCAGACCGATTGCAAGGAGGGAAATTTAATAACAACATGCTTGGAATATCCATTTACGCAATGTCAAACCTCATAACTGCCATCAAATATTTTGCCAATGGACTCAGAGTGGAGGCTATTCAACTGTCCATTATATTCAGAAGCATTTAAAAACTATTAAAAGGCAATAATTAAAGGATAATTCCAATGTTGAAAATAGTAGCTGAAAACATACAACAATTCAACATCAATCCGACAGAGTGGCACAGTGGTAGAGGTGCTGTTTGTGTGGAGTTTGTACGTTCTGCCTGTGATTTTGTGGGTTTTCTCTGGGTGCTCCAGTTTCCTCCTACATTCCAAAGACATGTAACTTTGTAAGTTAATTGGTTTCTGTAAATTGCCCCTAGTGTGTAAGATGTGAAGTGGGATAATGTAGAACTAGTGTACGAGCAATGGCTGGTCGGCTCGGACTCAGTAGGCAGAAGGACCTGCTTCCACACTATATCTCTAAATTGAAACTAAACTAAATGAAAACATTACTGTCAACACACATTAATGTATAATTTAACCCTCTCCCTATCTATCAATCTTCCTCAGGCCAAAATCTCAGGACAATGGCCTTCATTTTTCAGCACATTGGCCTTCATCAGTCAGAGTCTTGAGTATAGAAGTTGGGAGGTCATGTTACAGTTACATAAGATGTTGGTGAGGCCACATTTAGAGCATTGTGTTCAGTTTTGGTCACCGTGTAGCAGGAAAGATGTGGTCAAGCTTGAAAGGGTTGAGAGAAGATTTATCAGGATGTTGCCAGGACTTGAGGAACTGAGCTATAGAGAGAGGTTAAGCAGGCTAAGACTTTATTCCTTGGAGTGCAGGAGGATGAGGGGTAATCTTATAGAGGTGTACAAAATTGTGAGAGGAATAGATTGGGTAACGCACAGAGTCTTCTGACCAGAGTATGGGAATCGAGAACCAGAGCACATCGGTTCAAGGTGAGGGAAGAAAGATTTAATGGAAACCTTGGGGGTAACGTTTTTAGACAAAGGGTGGTAGGTGTATGGACAAGCTGCCAGAGGAGATAGTTGAGGCAGGTACTACCGCAACATTTAAGAAACATTAAAAGTCATTAAAAAATTGTCCCCAGTAACGTCCTTTGCAGGGCTCGGGCTGAAGGGTATGAGTTATAAGGGGAGGCTGTAGAGACATTGACTTTTTCCCAGGACCAAAGGAGGCTGAGGGTGACATTACAGCAGTATGTAAAATCTTGAGCGGTGTAGATAACGATAATAGCTACAGTATCTTCCCCAAGGTAAGAGAGTCAAAAACCTGAGGACTTTAGACTTTAGAGATACAGTGCGGAACAGGCCCTTCAACCCATCGAATCCGTGCCAACCAGTGATCACCCCGTACACTAGCACTATCTGACAACCACACTAGGGACAGTTTTTTTTAAACAAATTACCAAAGCCAATTAACCTACAAACCTGTAAGTCTTTGGAGTGTGGGAGGAAACCCAAGCAAGCAGGGAAAACTGACACGGTCACAGGGAGAACGTACAAACTCCGTACAGATAGCACCCAAGGTGAGGATCAAACCCGGGTCTCTGGTGCCGTAAGGCAGAAAATCCACTGCTGTGCCACTCTGCTGCCCGAAGTTAAGAAGGGAAAGATTTACAAGGAACCCGAAAGGCATCTTTTTCACACGGAGGGTAGGGCCATCTGAGGGGTAGAGGCTGGTACAATTGTGACGTTTAATAGAGATTTGAACAGCTGCATGAATAGGAAAGGTTTGGAGGAATATGGGCCAGGTGCAGGCAAATGGGACTATCTTAGTTAAGCATCTTGGTTGCTATGGATGAATTAGATAGAAGGGCATGTTTCTGTGTTTTTTACGTAACTCCATGACTATGGCAATTAGAATATTTTCATTGATTGTGAACTATTTGATTAAAAACAAGTATTTTCAGTGACATTCACCAGCATGCTGAGACTGATACATCTTTAGAATGGTTTGGGAATGATGGTGAGACTGTCTTTTGAGTTTAGATAAGTTTATACAGTGTGGAAACAGGCCCTTCGGCCCACCGAGTCCACGCCGACCATTACACTGTTTCTATGTTATCCCAGTTTCTCACCCTACACACTCGCGGCAAAGAAGCCAATTAATCCACAAACCTGTACGCTTTTGGAATGTGGGAGGAAACAGGAGCACCCGGTGAAAACCCACGCGGTCACAGGGAGAACATACAAACTCCAAACAGACAACACCGCAGTCGGGATCGAACCCGGGCCTCTGGCGCTGTGAGGCAGCAATACCGTTGCACTATTGTGCCGCCCTCAAAGTTTTGAAGCATGCTAAACGAAGAAGGATTCAGCAAAATTTTAGCATAATAAGCAGCAAAGGTAAAGTAAATTTTAAAGCACATTGTTGTTTGCCAGTTTAAAATATCTGACAATTATTTATGAATTACACTTTGGTTGTAATGTTCAAGTGACACCTGCAGTGCATTCACCAAAACTGGCCAGTTGTAAACAGAATTGGACAGTTATTCAAGTCAGCAGCACATAATTCAAATTTACATAAAAGATACAAAACAATTTCAAAAAAAATATTTGTGGTGACCTAAAGGCACCTTTACTGACAGCGAAAAGTTTTGTTTCAGAAAATGATTTCTCATTTCATCAGACAGTCGCTATTTTATGTAAGTGGAAATAAATGGCAAGCAGACAGCAATCCAATCAGTAAAAATTGTTCAAGTGTGACTATTTCAAGCAGCAATACCTTGTCATGTATTCACCAGAGAACTGACTGTCAGAGGACAAGTGCATCTGCTGTAAAGATGCTGGATCAGAAGGTGACAATTAGTTAGGTGCCTGCTGCAAGATGAAGCAAAAGAATCAAAGATCCCTTTTGTTGCTGGCAGGGCACATTTAAATAATGGTTCCGAGCTGGACAATTGAAAGGCAACAGCAACAATTGGCAGTCTCATAATAATGAGTTTTGGCTGCGTCGATCTAATCAAAATACAAATGTACACAAGAAACAAGAGCAGGAGGAGAAGTAAGCCAATTAAGCTAAGTAAGCCATTAGCCTGATGTAGACTTTAGACTTTAGAGATACAATGTGGAACAGGCCCTTTGGCCCACCGAGTCCATGCCAACCAGCGATCACCCCGTACACTAACACTGTCCTACACATTTGGGAGAATCTACAAACTCTGTACAGACAGCACCCGCAGTCAGGATCGAACCTGGGTCTCTGGCGCTGTAAGGCAGCAACTCTACCGCTGCACCACTGTGCCGCCCTCCTTGTGCCCCTGTGCAGCTTGAACATTCAATACCATCCAATAAGTTCACACATTCAATCTTGGCCTCAGCACCACTTTCCTCCCCCTTCCTCACATATCATCAATCCTTTGTAGCTCAAAATCCTTGTCACTCCTTGAATACATTCAATGCCTTGGCCACTGCTTTCTGGGGTAAAAATTCACGACCCTCTGTGAGGACAAGTTCTACCTGTACCTTCTTCCCGATGGTAGCAGCGAGATGAGACCTTGACCTGTGTGGTGTGGGTCTATGTTGATATTTGACGATATACCTCCTGTAGATCCCTTCAATGGTGGTGGCCTTAATACCAGTGATGGACTGGGCAACGTCTACCACTTTCTGCAGCCCTTTTTGGTCCTGGGCATTCGAATTACCAAGTCAGGATGCAACTAGTCAGTTTGTTTTCAACTGTACATCTGTGGAGGTTCGATGGAGTATTTGGCTTCATACCAACTTTCTTCAATCCTGTAAGGAACTAGAGGTATTTCTTTGTGATTGCATCAATGTGCTGGGCCGAGGGCAGATCTTCAGAGATATGCACACCCAGGAACCTGAAGTTGTTGTCTCTCTCTCCATCGCCATCCAATTGACGAAGATAGATTCATGAGTCCTCAGTTAGCGAATGGCCTAATTCTGCTCATCTAATTTATGAACATGAAATAATAATCCATAATTTGGCATTGAATTTGCCAAATGCAATGTAATTTTGGCAATAAATATTAGAACCACAGTTTCACATTCACCGCCCGCCATCAAACAATAGGCCGCAGCAGATGGATTGTCATAGTTAACTTTGCAGCCGATCTTGTTTTGAGGGCTTTAGATTCAAAACCACATTCCAAGAGACCTGCCATAGCTCAGTGCTGTTACATCAAAGGCCCAATAGGAAAGATTCATAAAGTAGTGACCATCTGCACTAATTGTTTGAAATCTGTGCAAAAATCAACCCATGAACTATCTGCTTTACATTGTCAATGAACTATATATTTCTTTTTAAAGCAGAGAGGTAGATTCCTCATTAGCACAGATGTCAGGGTTCTGGGGAGAAGGCAGGAGAATGGGGTTGAGAGGGAGATCAGCCATAATTAAATGGCGGAATAGACTTGATGGGCCAAATAGCCTAATTCTGGTCCTATCACATGACCTAAGAGCTGACGACGTGCTCATTTTAAGTAACAGGAATACCATAATTTGATATAGAATAAAAAGAATAATATGGTACAGGAACAGGCCTTCCTGCCCACAATGTATGTGCCAAACATGATGCCAAGATAAACTAATCGCACCTCCCTGCACATGATCCATGCCCTCCATTCCCTCGATATCCATGTTCCTATATAAAACCCCCTTAAAATCCACTATTGTATCTGCATCCACCAGCACTGACAGTGCATTCCAGGCACCCACCACTCATGCAAAAAACCTCTCCCGCACATCTCCTTTAAACTTTGCCCCTTTAATCTTTAACCCTTTAAATGTCAATGCCGTCTGGTCCTTGACATTTCCACCTTGGGAAAAATAATTCTGACTTTCTTCAATATATGCACCTCTCATAATTTGATATACTTCCATTACGTCTCCTCTCAACCTCCAGCTATCCAGATAAAAAAGATTATCCAACCTCACATAGTGAATATCTGCTAAACCAGGCTGTGTTCTGATTAACCTCTTCTGCACCCTCTCCAAATCTTGCACACCCTTTCTGCAATGAAACAACCAGAATTGTGCACAATACTCCAAGTGTGGCCTATCCAAAGTCTTACAGAGCTGCATCATAACTTTCTGACATCCTCAAGTCCCTGTCCAATGAAGGCAAACAAACCATACACTCTATCTATGTGTACTGCCACTGCCGATGTTGGGGAAGTCCAGAACCAGGGGTCACAGCTTAAGGATAAGGGGGAAGTCTTTTAGGACCGAGATGAGAAAACATTTCTTCACACAGAGTGGTGAGTCTGTGGAATTCTCTGCCACAGAAGGTAGTTGAGGCCAGTTCATTGGCTATATTTAAGAGGGAGTTAGATGTGGCCCTTGTGGCTAAAGAGATCAGGAGAGAAGGCAGGTACAGGTTACTGAGCTGGATGATCAGCCATGATCACATTGAATGGCGGCGCAAGCTCGAAGGGCCGAATGGCCTACTCCTGTACCTATTTTCTATGTTTCAATGTTTCTATGATGTGGACTCAGTGGACCAAAGGGCCTGTTTCTGCGCTGTATCTCTAAACAAACTAAACTTCTAAAGTTTCAGAACCTTTGAAGTTTTATGTCCCATAATACAATCTGGGTAATGCTGGCAAATCCACCATTTATTGCCCATTCCTAATGGTCTTGCAGCTTTTCAGTGAGCATTTAACAGTCAACCCCATGGCTGTGGTTAGAGAATTCCTTGTGGGCTAGACCCACTGAAAGAACAGATGCCGAAAGTCAATATAACTAAGGACAAATACCTAAAAGATATCAGGGTCTTTATGACAATCCAATCATTTCATGACCACCATTACTTATAATAGCTTTTCATTCCATATTTCTTGAACTAATTAATTTAAACTGCCCAGCAGCTGTATTCAGGTTTTAAATAATGTCTTCAGCTTATTTAATCCTTCCTTCATGTAAGAGGTTCTCACCTTAACTGAGGAGTTCAAAATATTTGTCCATGTCTGGATTAACTTCATAATGAAGACTGGAACCGAAGGGTCCCGATGGAACTTATGATTTCCATATGTCCTCCATGCCAGTGAAAGCTAATTCAGTTACATCTCTGGTCAAATGCCTCACCATTTCCCGGTGTTTAATATTACCTCCATATTGCTGTCAGCTTGTATGATCATTTCCTTTCCCTACCAGCAGAACTATGACAATTTTTCTTACATTATACACCAGCTTCAATTCTCTCAAGTCTAAAGGGAACCAACATGACACAACTGGCATATCCATCCCTGTCAGGTCAATGATTCAATGGTTTCTTTATTACCACTGTATAGTAAAATACTTTTTTTGCATACAACAACCCTCCAGTAGGTACAGAATGTACGGAAAGGCCCACTGACTCTAAATGCAAGAGGCGCTATTTTGGCACCATTAAATCTTTGACCTTCCTAAAGCTCTTAAACATTCAACTGTTACCAGCCCACCTCTTGAAAGTACTGTGTAAATTCCAGTTGCGGTCCAAACTCCACTCTAAAGACGTATGGGTTTGTAGGCTTGGTAAAATTGTAAATTGTCCCTGGTGTGTGTAGGATAGTGTCAGTGTGCGGGTATCTCTGGTCAACACGGACTCGGTGGGCCGAAGAGCCTGTTTCCGTGCTGTATGTCTAAGCTAAACTGAGACTTTGGGGATAGCCGACCAAATTTTGTACCTGTGAGTAAAATAAATGGCAGAGTTGTATATCTTAATGGGATGCAGGTCTCTTTTTCCTCTTAACGTCGTTCACTGAACTGTGCCTGAAGGGCAATTAAAGAAAAGGCAAACAAAAGAAAATACAGTGACATTGGAGTTTCCTTTTGCTGCAAAGCCCATTTCACTAGGGGGAAAAGGGCACTCCGCACAAATGCTGTGGGCAGATTGAAAGTGGACACTCTGTGAGCCTGATATAATGTACATGTCAGTCAGCACACAACAACCAATATGGGATGTAAGTCTGATGAAGCTTGCAAGGGAACATCAGTCAGGTAGAACTCAATCAGAAGGTAACTCAGTCAGAATGCAATCCTAAAGAAAGCCCATCAACACCTCTATGTCTAAGGAAGTAGACTGAGGAGATGCGGTATGTCGATGAATACTTTCTTGAACTTCTTCAGGTGTACAGCAGAGAGCATAATGACTGGCCTGGTTCAGCAACCCAAATGTCCAGGAACAAAGAAGATTGCAAGAAGCAGTGAACTCTGCCCAGTCCATCACAGGTACTGACCTCCCCATCATCAAAGGGGTCTACAGGAGTCACTGCCTCTATAAGGCAGCCAGCATCATCAGAGACCCACACCACCCTGGCCACACTCTCATTTCACCCCTGCCATTGGAAAGAAAGTATAGGAGCCTGAAATCTGTAACATCCAGGTTCAGAAACAGCTTCTTCCCTACAGCCACCAGGCTATTAAACACTACAACCTCCAAATAGGCTCCAAACTATAAAGAATTTGGGGCATTTATTTTTGACTTTGCACTATTGGCTTTGTACTATTTATATATATGTATAAATATACATTCACACACACACAAAAAGACAATATACAGAATTTATGTTATTTTCATTATGGGTTACACACAGTACAAGAATGTCATTGTTCCGTTTAGGGGCACATGTTGATAAAACATTCTTGACGCTTGAAGCTTGATCAGATATCAGCTGACCAAATAACCAAGTCGCTAGCAACACACAAATTGAGTGAAGTAATTAAAAATAAAGTTTTCCAACCTGCTGCTTAAGAGAATATGCGCTGCAGCTTCAGTTTGTATTTGCAGCAATGGTATAAATGAATATAAAATTGATATCAATCCAACATAATGCAATCACTGTCATTTCTGGAATTGTAATAAAACAAATACTGCTGCACCACCCACGGTATTTGTTTAATTACAAATAAATTACAGCGCCGCAGACCTGGATTTGATCCTGATACCGGTGCTGTCCGTACAGAGTTTGTACGTTCTACCCGTGAGCGCGTGGATTTTCTCCGAGATCTTCAGTTTCCTCCCACGCTCCAAAGACGTACAGGTTTGTAGGTTAATTGGCTTGGTGTAAGTGTAAAAAGGGCCTGTTTCTGCGCTGTCTCCCTAAACTAAACGAAAATAAACCAACAGCAGGCAACATCAGGAACACGATTCCAATTCAACCAGAAAAATATCCTTGCAATTCACAGTCTGAAAATGCAAGGATAATTGTTCTGTTGTGAGCGTTGCATATCTGTCACAAACTGCATTAAAAAATGATCACATCTCCACAACCTTCCAAGCAAATTCATTTGCATCCAGAGACAAATAGGTCCTGCATGGACTAGCATAATTGGGCAGTGTTTTAAAACACTTTTGAATTGGCGTAAAACGTATTCCTTGACAAAGTAGTGACATGATGCAGTTTCATTAGTGCGGCTGTGAAATGATTTACAGAAAAGTGTTTTAATTCACAAAATTCAAATCACTACCTGTGAGCATCCCAATTTTAAATTACTTTAATATGAAATACAACCTAATTTCTAATGGGTATCTCAGTAACTTGGAAAAAATCCTTTTGAGATCTTACAACACGTACCATATAGTGTTCCAGTATCCAAAGACCCAGGTTAACGTTGGAGCCACTTGAAAAACGCTCAAACCACGATCGCCACTGGAAACCTTTCAAGTTAATTAATTCCCTGAGGAACATGGTTGATTTTACAAGCGGGACATGTTTTCAGTAAAAGTCGTGCAAAAGCCTTCAGAGAGTGGATTGTACTAATTGTAATTGCAAATTGTAATTGCAAATTACAATTGTAAAATTTGCTTCAAAGTTCAGTAGCCTTTTGGAATGGGTTCAGCAGGTCTCGATGAATTGTGATGTAAAAAACGCAAGTGAATCAAATGAAAGCAGCACTTTCCTGCCTGTGTGGTGCCTTGATGACTGCTATAACTGAATGACACTATGACTCTATGACAAGGCAAAGTGGTCTTTGAGCAGTGGCTGCCCACAGACCTCAATGATGCCTCTCTGGCAGCTTCTGCTTCGAAAGGCCGTCCCCACTGTTTTTAAAATGTCTCTGATGATCCCAAAGCATTCAGAAACAGTCGCAAAACTTGCAGGTGCTTTCTTTCAATAATTTTTTTTAAAGTATCAGGTAATAAAGTAAACGTGTTTTTAAATAAATTTAGATAGATTAATTTAAACATTAAGATTAATGTAAACCAAACAAAGAAAACAAAGAGGGACCTGGTGGGGCTTGCCACCGAGAATGAAGAGGGACCTCGTGGGGGACCTCCGTGATCGAAGAGGGACCTGGTGAGGGGCCACCTGTGGCCACATGCATCGGCGGGCCTGGTCCAGCACTGCGGGAAGATCAGACTGTACTGATAACTTTTGAAACGTTGTCGGCGCCAGAAATGTGGCGACTCTTTGAGGTGAAGTCTGGTGTATGATTTTATCAGATTGTAGGCAAAATCAACAAATTTCACTGTACCTAGGTATGTGTGACATTAAAGTATCATTGAATTAATGAATTATTGAATAAAGTTAAAGATCAAACTAAATACCTTCATTTACCATTTTGTTGAAGTATAAGTGAATGGGGCTATGCAGGATGCCAGATGGTGTTAAGTCAAAAATCCAGATACATAGGGTATCTTGTCCTTTATCTTAGTGCCTTATCAACTGCCCTTGGACTTAGTGCTAATCCCCAGGGTGGAGGGAGAGGCCAGTAGTTCCAAACTCCTGCACTGCAGTGTGCAGGCATGGTGGTCTCCAATATGGTGAAACCATCATTGCAGCTCCATGCAGTTCCCTGTAGTACCCAGTGGCTCGCCCACGAGATCTAAAGCTTCAGGAGCTTTACTCATTTAAGATAGATGTTAAAACAAAGAGAAAGATTCAAATAAACCAGGTGTGTAAGAAGGACCTGCAGATGCTGGTTTAAACCGAAGATAGACTGGCATGAAGAAGGGTCTCGACCCGAAATGTCACCCATTCCTTCTCTCCAGAGATGCTGCCTGTCCGGCTGAGTTACTCCTGCTTTTTGTGTCTACCTTTAAATAAACTAGGTGTTTCCTTAAGGCAATAAAGCATAAATGTATCTTGGACCGTAATACAAAATAAATCACATTCAATGGTTCAATGGTTGAATGGTTCTTTATTTGTCACATGTGCAACTACACAGTGAAATTCGTGCCGCCATGTTTTGACACCATTTCCAAAGCCCAAAGTCCGGTTTGCCCACTCACTCGGAATACTGGAGCAGTTCCCAATCCAGGTAAGCCCCAAGCTCCTGCCAAACCTTCCTCCATCACCTTCGATGGGATCGGCCTGTGAACCGATGTCCCTCTCCTCGCCCGGCCATTTTTGTGCCATAGGGGCACCTCCTGCAACCGACCATGAAGGCGCTGGAGGTATTACCCTGGTTCACCCTCCTACCTTGCTCCTCACGTCTGTCTCTTCAGTGGCTCCCTCCCGGTTCTGCTGTTCCAAGCCTTTGGGAACGCAGAGCCTTCGGGTGCTCGGATCGGTTCCTCTGTTTCGCAGAACGCTGAGCCTTCAGGTTGGATTCCCAGTTCCACGGCCGCGGCATCCCGGGAATGCCTGTGGAGTTTATCTCAGCGTATTCATTGGCATTGATGTAAATGGGATTGGATTTTAAGTGCACAGCTGATGGATTTAGAACTGTCAACGTGGCACAACCAAGTAAGATGCATTTCTATTCTACTATTCTGAGCAAGAATGTCATTGGAGTGAATTATCTAGAGGAATTCAGAATTCATACTACCCAGCATTTACTTAGTCTTCTTTAAAACACAAGAAAGTTCTGCAATGATGTCGCCAAACCAAGTGAACAATGAGGGTTAGCCTCCCGTCAGATGCCTCCTTCACAACTGAGCTCTCAGTACCATGCATGTTGCCGTCAGGACGTGTGAGTTGGGTGTAAGACCCTCATTCATCTGCTTCGGGGATGAATATATAATAAGATCTCGAGGCAAGCAGGTGCATTATCGAGGACCCTGTGTTCTGTGGGCTATTCCCAGCCACACAAATTGACTTAAATACCAAATGCTGCTGAACGATTATCAACTTGGTTCAAGTCTGGTCTCTCAGATCTGCTGATCGTCCAGTACAAGGAACGGCCCACACAACAATGGTGCCAACTGGGACTTTCCAAAGTCCAGGTCTATGTGATGGAGAATACACTGAAAGTTAGTGAAGCCACCTGTGAAAAGACATTGCACATTGAAGGTTGGAACCTGTGTAAGAACTCCTTGTCCAAACATTAAGCATATGGGAAAGATTGATGCCAATGTAACTCCTGTAAGGAAATGGCATGGCAGGGCTTGCACCATGATCAGCAAGGTACTGTAGGATTGTGCTGTCATACGTCTTTGCAATTTTACAAGTGAGAATAATTTTGTAAAAAGAACATATAAGATTATATTCTACGACCTTAATGCTTTCTTTCATTTACCGTTTATCCCCTTTTCTGCAATCACACACCAAAAATGACTTTAATTCAATGGCAGGTCATGCCGCTCTGAAACAGGGGCACAGTGCAGATTGAATCCTTATCTTTCCTCCTGTAACCCTGGTCAAGGTTGCTTCACGGTTATCCAACATAAAGGTGGGGTTGTTGCTGCATCAAAAGTGACATTTAATTCCTCCTTGTTTTACTGAGTAATTTGATTAAGCAAAAAAAAAAACACAGGGGAGAGAAAAGTTGCTTCAGAATGTCATGTAAACAAGTGTAACCATCAAAACTTTCTGAATATTGACTGTTCAGGAAGGGCCTTACTGTATAGAAATATGCTTGCGTTGGTAACGCCAAGTTTGTTGCCCGCCACGCATGTGTAGTTGCCATAGTGATCCTCCGTGGCATTGGTGACAATCAGACTGGACCGGCTGTCCATGGACTGGATCTGGATTCCTTGCGAGCTATTATATATCCTGACGAGAGAAGAAAGCAAAGAAAACAATAAGTTACTTATCCAAGGTACTATGAAAGTAATCGTTCTTTTGGTATCAACAAATGGCGCAGCAGTAGAGTTGCTGCCGTACAATGCCGGAGACCTGGGTTCGATCCTGACTATGGGTGCTTGTCTGTACAGAGTTTGTACATTCTCCCTGCGACCACGTGGGTTTTCTCTGGGTGCTCCGGTTTCCTCTCACATTTCAAAGAAATGCAGGTTTACAGGTTAATTGGCTTCCATAAATTGTTCCATGTGGTGGAGAATAGAACTAGTGTACAGTGATTGTTGGTCGGTGTGGGCCAAAGGGCCTGTTTCCATGCTGCATCTCTAAACTCAACTAAATTAACTGGCTTCTGTAAATTGCCCCTGATGTGCAGGGTGTGAAAGCGGGATAACATGAAATTAGTGTACGGGTGCACTGGGTGGGCCGAAGGGCCTGTTTTCTGTGCAGTATCTCTAAAACTGTAACAACTAAAACACTTTATGAGCCCAATTTTAATTTTCCTTTACTGCCAAAATACAATAAAAAAATTCCATAGAGATACAGCTCATCTGTTTTGTCCTGGCTTTTCTCGCCTCCAGTTTCTGCCCCCACCCACTTCTACTTTCAGTCTGACGAAGGGTTCTGACAAGAAACATCACCTATTCTTTTTCTCCAGAAACACTGCCTGACCTGCTGAGTTACTCCAGCATTTTGTGTCACTCTTCGGTAGAAACCATCATCTGCAGTTGCTTGTTTCTACATTTTGACTGCTCCACTACAAAATTTCCTCAAGATACTTTGAAGGAGTTCTCATCGTCTTTTCGACAGGTGTGAAGCCCTCTCCCACTGTTCCCCCTCTGTGATTCCTGCTGCTTTAGAGCTCGACAACGATGTTTTAACCCGGACTCTCTTATCACTGGCCTTTGTTCTAACCATCTGCCTGTCAAAAAATCCCCCTCCAGGAAGTGGTTCATTAAGGATTGGTCATTTGAGATTTAATCGTTTTTAGCAACAACCAGATAAAAGCAAAAATATATCTCTGCTGTCTATTATTGTCCTTTGTTACGACATCTAAAATAAGAACTAGGCTTAAGACAAATACAACTGAATTGCTTATTATTGCATGCATTCTGCAACATGGTGAGAATTTGTAACAAATGTCGAACGGACAAAACCTTTTACATCATTTACAGTAGATGCTTGTTACCAAATGTGCATTGTAAAAGGTTTGCAAATTCTTGTGCTGCGTTTCTGATAGATTCCTCTCATGGGTGTCAGTAAATCAAGCTACAACAGTAATTAGATGATATTTTTTCCACAGGATAAAGGGCATATATATTTAATTCAATATACTAATTAGTCAAATGGTTCAAGAACTAGGTATATAAGATACAGTTATATACTATCCTGAACAAATACATCTTTAATGTCTCCATGAATAGTCCACTAGGATTCTGTTAATTAGACAGCCATATATAATTTGTATATATTTGTGCTGTTTTATACAAGGCCTTTTTGAAGTATGCAATATAATAAATTTATCTCTTCATAAACAAGACAAAACAATTCAACAGTATTCCTGATTATTAATTCATTTTTCTATTGGGAGAAACAAATGTCCTTATGGGTGTTATGTCGATATGCAAAAATGACCAAATAGCTTGTGTCCATATTAAAGTGCATAATATCTTTACGTTTAGACTTTAGATTTTAGAGAAACAGTGTGGAAACAGGCCCTTCGGCCCACCAAGTCCCTGTTGACCACAATCACCCATGCACTAGTTCTATCGCAAGGGACAATTTTACAGAAGCCAATTAATAATAATAATAATAATAATAAGCATTTATTTTATATAGCGCTTTACCAGGTGCTCAAAGCGCTTTACAAAAACAGTCATAACATAAAAACAAACAGACAAACTATCAAAGCCAGATTTTTGGACTGCGAGAGGAAAACAGAGCACCCAGAGAAAATCCACGCGGTACAAACATCACCTGTAGTCATGATGAAACCCGGGTCTCTGGAGCTGTAAGGCAGCAACTCTATTGCTGTGTCACTGTGTCTGTGACATAGAATCAGAAGATGTAGAGTCATTGTGGCTAGAACTGAGAAATTGTAAGGACAAAAAGACCCTAATGGGAGTTATCTACAGGCCCCTAAACAGTAGCCTGGATATAGGGTGCAAGTTGCATCAGGAGGTAAAACTGGCATGTAACAAAGGTAATGCTACAGCGGTTATGGGAGATTTCAACATGCAGGTAGACTGGGAAAATCAGGTTGGTACTGGACCCCAAGAAAGGGAGTTTGTAGAGTGCCTCCGAGATGGATTCTTAGCGCAGCTTGTACTGGAGCCTACCAGGGAGAAGGCAATTCTGGATTTAGTGTTGTGCAATGAACCAGATTTGATAAGGGAACTCAAGGTAAAGGAACCCTTAGGAGGTAGTGACCATAATATGATAAGTTTTAATCTGCAATTTGAGAAGAAGGTAAAATCAGAAGTATCAGTATTGCAGTTGAACAAAGAGGACTATGGATGCATGAGGGAGGAATTGGCCAAAGTTGACTGGAAAGGGACCCGAGCAGGGATGACGGTGGAACGGCAATGGCAGGAATTTCTGGGAATAATCCAGAAGTTGCAGGATCATTTCGTTCCAAAGAGGAGAAAAGATTCTAAGGGGAGTAAGAGGCAACCGTGGCTGACAAGGGAAGTCAAGGACAGTATAAAACGAAAAGAGAAGACGTATAACATAGCAAAGATGAGCGGGAAGCCAGAGGATTGGGAAACTTTTAAAGAACAACAGAAGATAACAAAAAAGGCAATATAGGAAGAAATGATGAAGTACGAAGGTAAGCTAGCCAAGACTATAAAGGAGGATAGTAAAAGCGTCTTTATGTACGTGTAAGGAAAAGCTTAGTTAAAACAAATGTGGGTCCCTTGAAGACAGAAAAAGGTGGATTTATTATGGGGAACAAGGAAATGGCAGACGAGTTGAACAGGAACTTTGGTTCTGACTTCACTAAGGAAGACACAAACAATCTCCCAGATGTACCAGGGGACAGAGGATCTTAGGTGACGGGGGAACTGAAGGAAATTCACATTAGTCAGGAAATGGTGTTGAGTAGACTGATGGGACTGAAGGCTGAAACAACCCCAGGGCCTGATGGTCTGCATCCCAGGGTACTCAAGGAGGTGGCTCTAGAAATTGTGAACGCATTGATGATCATTTTCCATTGCTCTATAGATTCTGGATCAGTTCCTGTGGATTGGAAGGTAGCTAATGTCATCCCACTTTTTAAGAAAGGAGGGAGAGAGAAAGCAAGGAATTATAGACCAGTTAGCCTGACATCAGTGGTGGGGAAGATGCTGGAGTCGATTATTAAAGACAATGGCGCATTTGGATACCAATAACAGGATCGTTCCGAGTCGGCACGGATTTACGAAGGGGAACTCTTGCTAGACTAATCTTCTGGAATTTTTTGAGGATATAACAAGTAAAATGGATAAGGGAGAGCCAGTGGATGTAGTGTATCTGAACTTTCAGAACGCCTTTGAGAAGGTCCCACACAGGAGATTAGTGGCCAAAATTAGAACACATGGTATTGGGGGTAGGGTATTGACATGAATAGAAAATTGGTTGACAGACAGGAAACAAAGAGTAGGAATTAACAGTTCCCTTTCAGAATGGCAGGTTATGACTAGTGGGGTACCACAAGGCTCGGTGTTGGGACCACAGCTATTCACAATATATATTAATGACTTAGATGAAGGAATTAAAAGTAACATTAGCAAATTTGCAGATGACACAAAGCTGGGTGGCAGTGTGAACTGTGAAGAGGGTACTATGAGGATGCAGGGTGGCTTGGACAGGTTGGGTGAGTGGGCAGATGCATGGCAGATGCAGTACAATGTGGATAAATGTGAGGTTATCCAGTTTGGTGGCAAGAACAAGAAGGCAGATTATTATCTGAATGGTATCAGATTCGGAAAAGTGGAAGTGCAACGAGACCTGGGTGTCCTTGTACATCAGTCACTGAAAGTAAGCATGCAGGTACAGCAGGCAGAGAAGAAAGCTAATGTCATGTTGGCCTTCATAACGATAGGATTTGAGTATAGGAGCAAAGCGGTCCTTCTGCAGTTGTACAGGGCCCTGGTGAGACCACACCTGGAGTATTGTGTGCAGTTTTGGTCTCCTAATTTGAGGAAGGACATTCTTGCTAGGTTCTTGAGATTAATTCCCGGGATGGCGGGACTGTCATATGATGAAAGAATGGAACGACTGGGCTTGTATGCACTGGAATTTAGAAGGATGTGAGGGGATCTTATAGAAACATGTGCATTTATTATGGGATTGGACAAGCTAGATGCGAGAAACATGTTCCCGATGTTGGGAGAGTCCAGAACCAGGGGCTACAGTTTAAGAATAAGGGGTAGGCCATTTAGAACTAAGATGAGGAAAAACATTTTCACCCAGAGAGTTGTGAACTTGTGGAATTCTCTGCCTCAGAAGGCAGTGGAGGCCGACTCACTGGATGCATTCAAAAGAGAGTGAGATAGAGCACTTAGGGCTAGCGGAATCTAGGGGTATGGGGAGAAGGCAGGAGCGAGGTATTGATTGTGGATGATCAGCCATGATCACATTGAATGGTGGTGCTGGCTCAAAGGGACGAATGGCCTACTCCTGCACCTATTGTCTATGTATCTCTATATGTATGTATCCCCAAACTTGAGTTTGTTATAATTTATTTGGTTCTTGTTATATCAAGATAAGATCATTGTGCCATTTAGCATAAAGCACGACACATATCCTTGACCGCCTGTGTGGTACTATCTTGTCAAGGTAATTAGGTTTTAGCTTAGGTTTAAGTTTATTATTATCACATGTACTAAGGTACAGTGAATAGCATTGTTTTGCATGCAATACAAACAGATCAGATATACCATAAATAGATACAATCCAACAATCCAGGCAGAAGACAGGGCTGTTCGGTAAACTTTTATAACTGTGTCGGCATCAGAAACATGGCAACACTTGTGTACTGCCTAGGTGAGGGCTGCTGTATGGTTCTACCGGGATGTATGCTAAAACAAAGCATTTCACCGTACCTTGGTCCATGTGACGATATAGTATTATAGAAATCAGTTCAAGCTCACATAAAATAGATAGAACAAAGAGGAAGGCACAGAGTGCAGGATATAGTTCTCAGCATTGTGGTGCATTGTAGCATTGTGGTAATTGGAAATACCGTGCACCTAGTTATCCTTTGTTTGGGACTCGCCTTGCTTGAGGTTACTCACCGCTTGTCTTCCTTGTACCACTCAAAATCTGCCGGTGGAACTGCAGAAACCTCGCAGTGAAGTATCCCAGTCCGTCCCACTGCAACATCAGCACTCTGGGCATACTTGATAGCAGGAGCATCTGTAAAACAATACAGTGTTGGAAGGAACTGCAGATGTCGGTTCACACCAAAGATAGACACAAAATGCGGGAGTTACTCAGCGGGTCAGGCAGCATCTCTGGAGAGAAGGAAAAGGTGATGTGTTGGGTCGAGACCCTTATTCCTCTCAGTCTGTAGAAGGGGCTCGACTCGAAACGTCACCTATCCCATTTCTCCAGAGATGCTGCCTGACATGTTGAGCTACTCCAACATTTTGTGTAAAACAATACAGATTCACAAATGGAAAGCAGCACAACAAAGCAGCAAATAAAGAATATCCTCTGTGTTTTTTTGCACTGAGAGTGGCGGGTGACTGGAATGCACTGCTAGAGCAGGACGAAGCAGGAATTATGGTGGTGTTCAAAAGGTTTTTAGATGGATGTGCAGGGAATGGATGTATATGGATCATGCGCAGGCAGAGGAGTTTGTGTTCGGCACAGATACAGTGGGCCAAAGGGCCTTTACCTGTGCTGTAATATGTTCCAAATGTCAAATTTCAATTATGGCTGTGCTATAATACATTCAGAATATTTTTAATGTAATTTAAAATGAGATAACAGCCAGTTTTGTTTAAATGTGCTTCCTCATCCACTAAGTTGGCAAACAGAGGAATGTCATATGAACGAACATCATTGAAATGACAGTGCTAATTTCCTGGCAGAAAAAGGGAGAGTTATAAGACCATAAGACAAAGGAGCAGAGTTAGGCCATTCCTGCCCATCGAGTCTATTCCACCATTCAATCATGGCTGACCTATTTTTCACTCTCAACCCCATACTCATGCCTTCTCCCTGTAACCTTTGACGCCCATACTAATCAAGAACCTATCTATCTCCGATTCCCTAATACCCAATGTCTTGGCCTCCACAGTCAAGTCAAGTCAAGTCAAGTCAATTTATTTGTATAGCACATTTAAAAACAACCCACGTTGACCAAAGTGCTGCACATCTGACTAGGAAAAAAAAAGAAACACAGTGGCAGGCAGCCAAACACAACGGCGCGGCCATCTTGAACAAAATGTTAATTCAATCACCCACAGTCCAACAACAAAAGCATTAAATAAGCATCAAAATTACACCCCCCAAAAAAACCCCCAAAAACACAGTCCAACAATAAAAGCACTAAACAGGCACCCAAATTACCCAACCCCAAAAACCCCCAAAAACACAGTCCAACAATAAAAGCATTAAATAGGCATTCAAATCACACAACCCCAAAAAACCCCAAAAACACAGTCCAACAATAAAAGCGCTAAACAGGCATTCAAATTACACAAACCCCCAAAAAAACCCCAAAAGCACAGTCCAACAATAAAAGCATCAAACAGTCATCAGTCATCATCGTCATCATCATCAGTCATCCGTGGCAAAGAATTCCACAGATTCACCACCCTCTGGCTAAAGAAATTCCTCCGCATCTCAATTCTATAGGTATGTCCTTTTATTCTGAGGCTGTGCCCTCTGGTTCCCAACCCTCCCGTTACGGGAAACATTCTTTCCACGTCCACTCTATCAAGGCATTTCACTATTTGGTAGGTTTCAACAAGATCCCCCCTCATCCTTCTGAAGTCCAGCCAGTACAGGGCCAAGACCATCAATTGCTCCTCACGTGTTAACCCATTCATCCCCAATCTGATCCACAATTTCCAATGGAGAATCAAGATCCTCGCTGTACATTTCTGCGAGTTGTGTTCCCAGTCTACAATTTTTGCAAATAGCAGTGATTAATCTAATAGGGGGATTCTCTCTTTCTGATGCACATTATCATGACATGTCCATATTAGGAGTGCTGAATTGAATAATCTTTCTTGTTACATTCAATGATAGTAAACGACACTTGAGAAACCTCTGCAGAGTTTCACGGGATTATTATCATTGTACTGGCATGGATTAAAATCATTTTCACGCCTATCAGCCACGACTGGCAGCTAGACGTAGCTGCCTTTCACAATTTTTGAGAGGCCTAGATAGGGTGGACGGTTAAACCTATTTTCCAGGGTGGAAATGTCCAACACTAAAGGGCATAGCTGTAAGGTGAGAGGGAGAAAGTTTAATGGAGATGTGCGGGACAAGTTTTTTTTACACAGAGAGGGGTGGGGGCTTGGAATGCATTGTCAGGTGTGGTGGTGATGGTAGATATCATAGTGGTGTTTAAGAGGCTTTTAGATAGGCACATGAAAGTGCAATGAATAGAGGGATACTGATCATGTACAGGCCAATGAGATCAGTTTAATTTTGCAACATGTTTGGCATAAACATTGCAAACCGAAATGCAAGTTTCTGTGTTGTACTGTTCTATGTTCTATCTTCTATGTAATTCTGTATGTCTAAAATCCAATAGAAATAAACATTGTGTACTCTATAACTATTCTCTGTAGACTAATATGTTAGCAAAATAAAGCATAATAGCAGATTCAATCATTTTAATTTATAGATTTGTTTGATTAACTCTGCCCATTATATTTTGGTGAATTGCCACAATTATAAAGGTGAAGAATACAAGCGATGAAACCTTTGCAAAGGAAATTCCTCTTAATTCTCGACTAATTCAGTTCTGTTGTTAGGGCAGCACTGTGTTAAGTTTTGAAGGACCAAACACGGCCTACAGTGGTCGAGCATTGGCGGAGGACACCAACGGCTACGCTTGACCAGGCCGACCCTGCAACGCCACCAGTACAACTGGCCTTCATGGTCAGGTCAAGAACTTCACACTCACAACACCTGGGACTTGAAAATGGCACCAAACTGGTGACTCTGTACACTGGCTCAGTCCACCACAGCTATACACTTGTACTGTATCTGAGATGCTTAGCTAAGAGATATCTAAGTGCTTACGCATAGTGATACTTGCACTGAATTGTATACAAAAATGAATTTCATGTGACAAATAAAGTACCATTGAACCACTGAAGCATTGAACATGCGACGGAGCACAGCTATCACTGCAGCTTTTGGAAGACCAGAAAGAAAAAAAGAATGAAGCTTTGCAAGACAACTTACAATTGACAGTGATGTGGACTTGTTTCTCATCGGCAGAGGCAACTTCATTGGCAGCTTTGCATTGGTAAGCACCTGCCTGGTATCGGCTGATCATGAAGATTTCCAGATATTCCTCCTCCTCTTCAATTTCCTTGGCTGCAAGCAGATGAAAAAAACGCGCCATTCAAAACAATGATATTATACATTTATGCCTGTTCTATATAATCAATAAATCTGCCTTTTTCCTCAATAAAACCAACACATCTGCAGTCTGAAGAGGGGTCTCGACACGAAACGTCACACATTCTTTCTCTCCAGAGATGCTGCCTGTCCCGCTGAGTTACTCCAGCATTTTGTGTCTATCTTCGATTTAAACCAGCATCTGCAGTTCCTTCCTACACATCTGCAGGAGAAATGGATTATAATTTATATTTATAAATATCCTTATACATGGCAAAGAAAGGCACAAGGTGCTGGAGTAACACAGCAGGTCGGGCAGCATTTAGAATTTTAGACTTTAGAGACATGGAGCAGAAACAGACCCTTCAGCCCATCGAGTCCGCGCCGGTCAGCGATCACCCCGTACACGAGCACTATCCCACACACTAGGGACAATTTACAATTTTACCAAAGCCAATTAACCTACAAACATGTATGGCTTTGGAGTGTGGGAGGAAACCGGAGCACCCGGTGAACGTACAAACTCCATACAGACAGCACCTGTAGTCAGGATCGAACCCGGGTCTCTGTCGCTGTAAGGCAGCACCTCTACCGCTTTGCCACTGTGTCACTGCTAAAAAAAGACACAAAGGGCTGGAGTAATCAGCCGGTCAGGCAATACCCTTGAAGAACATGTATAGGTGAGGTTTTGCGTCGTAGAAGGGTCACCTATCCTTGTTCTCCAGGGATGCTGCCTGACCCCGCTGAGTTACTCCAGCAGTTTGTGTCTTCTTTTGTAAAACAAGCATCTGCAGTCCCTTGTTTCTATGGTTTGAGAACTCAATGCTATTGACATACTTGTGATCTCATGCCCATGGGAGATGTTCCTAAGCAGCAGCAACAGATGAATTTTAGGCCCAAAATGCTGGAGTAATCAGTGGCACTGGCAGATGGATTTTGTTTGAATGGTTGAGGACAGTGGCCTTATATAAACTACAGTCAACTTTACCACCTGGAGGCGAAAAGCTATTTGAAGACGTTTTAGATTTTTTTAAATTAAGTGAAAGTAAGGGATTAATGATAATTCTTTGCTGTTGCTTGATCTAACACTAACCCGTAAAAGGAACCACATCACCCCGATTCTGGCCTCTCTCCACTGGCTCCCAGTACGGTACAGAATCAACTTCAAGCTCCTCCTATTCGCATACAAAGCCCTTAACTGGCTTGCCCCCCCCACCATATCAAAAATCTTCTAACCAACACTCTATATCCAGGACCCTCAGGTCGGCCGATTTGGGGCTACTCACTATCCCGCGGTCTAGGCTTAAGCTCAGGGGTGACCGCGCTATTGCGGTTGCAGCTCCAAGACTGTGGAACAGCATCCCTCTCCCCATCAGAACTGCCCCTTCCATTGACTCCTTTAAGTCCAGGCTCAAAACCTATTTCTACTCCCTAGCGTTTGAGGCCATCTGAGGCGGCGCTGTGAACTATTTATGTATGTGCTGTTATGTTTGTGTGCCATTGTATGTTCGTTTCTTAGTACCTGAACTGATGTACAGCACTTTGGTCAACGTGGGTTGTTTTTAAATGTGCTATACAAATAAAATTGACTTGACTTGACTAAAACGGGCTTATTTATTGCAGACGACAAACCCAACTGTTTAAAACTGTGTAGGAATGAACTGCAGATGCTGGTTTCAAAGATATACACAAAATGCTGGAGTAACTCAGCGGGACAGGCAGCTATCAGAGAGAAGCTGTCTATCCCACTGACTTCCTCCTGCATTTTGTGTCTATCTTCTGTTTAAAACTGTGCCAACACCTTCTAGGAATCTAGGACATTTGCTGATAGCAAATGTTCTGCTTACTCACCAATCAGGCTTCTGTTTTTGATTAACATTTAATTTACTTTAGTTTAGAGATACAAAATGGGAACAAGCCTTTTGGCCCACCTGAGTCTACGTCAACCATTGATCCTACACACTAAAGATGCACACTGGTTCCTTGTTATCCAACATTTGCATCCTACACACTAGGGGCAATTTACAGCAGCCAAATAAACTGCAAGTTTTTTGGAATAAGGGAGGAAACTGGAGCGCCCAGAGGAAACCCACGCGGCCACAGGGAGAATGGTAAACTCCGAACATGCAGCGCCCACAGTCAGGATCAAACCCAGGTCTCTGACACTGTAAGGCAGCAACTCTACTGTTGGGCCACCGTGACATCCTCTGTAAGATCATCCATTGGTTTTGTGGGATTTCAACTTTTCTGACTGGATTATAAACCCAATAATATTATCACCACGATATTGTGCCTCCCAGTTATACATGGGTTTTGCTTGATGATACAAGTTAGACAGAGCCAGACGATAACTAGAGTTGCATTGATATACCGAGAGAGGAAATGGTGCCAGGTAATGGCTCCCTCAAAATCACACGTTGATAGAAAAAGATGATCGACACTAAGTGAAGTGAAAAATGTGGCTCTTTATTATTACAATGGTACTACAATGCTGCTTTTAACCTAGTACTGCAATCTTACCTGAATGCAAGATAAAAACACGGCGACAAAATCCTTGGATGAGAAAACCCATTTCAGTATACTCCATTGTACAGTTCTAGATTTTACACATTTTAGCATGGCACATAGCCACATGTTTTAATGCAGGCAGAGTGATGTGATATGTAGCTTTAAAATTCCAACCTTCAGTCCTCTTTTCACAAATACCAAAAGGATAGGTGATCTGACATTACTAACCACATCCCTAATGTAGTTTGATGTCAAATATAGTTTAGTTTGGTTTAGAAATACTGCGTGAAAACCGGCCCTTCGGCCCACCGAGTTTGTGCCGACCAGCAATCCCCGTCACACTAGCACACACTTTTTTTACACAATTTTTACCGAACACAATAAACCTATAAACCAAACAAGCCAAATAAACCTGTACGTCTTTGGAGTGTGGGTGAAAACTGAAGCACCACGGGAAAACCCACACGGTCACGAGGAGAACGTACAAACTCTGTACAGACAGTACCCGTAGTCAGGATGGAACCCAGGTCTCTGGCACTATAAGGCAGCAACTCTACTGCTGCACTACCCTGCCGCCCCAGTAAAGAAATACTGAAAACAACTTGGGGTTTAAATTAGTTATACACACAGTACCAGTGCACTAGTTTAGTTTAGATTAGTTTAGTTTATTGTCACGTGTACCAGTGAAAAGCTTTTTTGATGTGTGCTAACCAGTCAGTGGAAAGACTACACATGATTACAATCGAGCCATATGTGCATTGAGCAAGTGCAATTATGTTACTCAGCTGCAGTTGTACACAAAACCTGGTCAAAATATCTAAAATGATCAAAGCAACTATTGTGAATTGCAGACGTGATTCCACAGCGATTATCATCTGTTTAAGGCTCACTTGACATAGAATAGCATCTTGTATTCAAAAGCAAGTTGAAAGGATATGCTTAATTATACTGTAGGAAAATAACTGCAGATGCTGGTACAAATCGAAAGTATTTATTCACAAAATGCTGGAGTAACTCAGCAGGTCAGGCAGCATCTCAGGAGAGAAGGAATGGGTGACGTTTCGGGTCGAGACCCTTCTTCAGACATCAGTCTGATGAAGGGTCTCGACCTGAAATGTCACCCATTCCTTCTCTCCTGAGATGCTGCCTGACCTGCTGAGTTACTCCAGCATTTTGTGCTTAATTGTACTATATTGCTTCATGAATTATAAAAGGCTGAAAGCAGATGCAGAGAGGGAGACAGGGCAACAATAGACAATAGACAATAGACAATAGACAATAGGTGCAGGAGTAGGCCATTCAGCCCTTCGAGCCAGCACCGCCATTCAATGCGATCATGGCTGATCACTATCAATCAGTACCCCGTTCCTGCCTTCTCCCCATACCCCCTCACTCCGCTATCCTTAAGAGCTCTATCCAGCTCTCTCTTGAAAGCATCCAACGAACTGGCCTCCACTGCCTTCTGAGGCAAAGAATTCCACACCTTCACCACCCTCTGACTGAAAAAGTTCTTCCTCATCTCCGTTCTAAATGGCCTACCCCTTATTCTCAAACTGTGGCCCCTTGTTCTGGACTCCCCCAACATTGGGAACATGTTATCTGCCTCTAATGTGTCCAATCCCCTAATTATTGTTACAGTCCTGCAGACGAGGCCCAAAACCATGACTGCCACAGAGATAAATATTTCATTGTCAGAATACACTTCTGTGCAAAGAATACAAATGTCAAAAACAATTCCCTTTCCTTTCTTTGCTTGCGGCTAAAATATAAATATTAACTATCATCTCAAATATTTCCCTCAATTTGGACCTGAAATAAGTATTGACATTTGTCATTATCTGAACGACAAATGCATTATTTGGACAAATTTAAAATAACATGATTTACTCTGCAATATCACTTGTATTTGTTATCCTGTCAGCTTGAGTACATTATGCCAATATCTTTAGGATCTCAATAGTACGTGTAATTATAACAGGTTTTATTCATTGTGCTTGGTATGGTATGTGATGTGCAGTCCTATTTATTGTGTTTGAAAGTATTAATATTGAAAGGAAGGAACTGGAAATGGAACATAACATTTACAATGTGGATACATTAAGTGACAAATGTAAATGGAAAAGATTCAGAGGATGACTGATCGATTCAGTATTTGGAAACTGTGCTGTTAGATGTACGGCCTTATTTGTCAACGTACAGTAAAATAACCCACTTATGCATACAGTTTTTGGATACAGCTTTGTATAAAGGTCATTAAAATATACTAAATGTAGAAAATTTAAGATGTTGAGATTTAAGATCTGATGTTCAAATTACTAAAACAGTTCTATTTGGAGAAAGCAAAGTGTTGCTCGTAGAATTTCACTCGACCTGAGTGGTTCCTCTGCACTCCCTCCAAAAGCTTCAAGGCTATTGCAGTCCCAGATTTTTGGGGTTGATTTATTTCAATCACTCTGGTCTGTGGGTAATAATCGGGCTACAGTTGGGCTCTGTACTTTCCTTTCATCACATGTAGGTAGCAGGTAACTAAACATGCCATCTTCACATGTCCTCCAGGAGGGGACTTTATGCATTCCACAAAATAAGTCCCCAACACAACAATTGCCAGTAGGGGCCCAAATTAAAGTGGGTTGAGACTGACTAACCAAAATCCCACACAATAATAATAATAACAACACAATTAGTAGTTATGAGTGGACTCATTGGGCCCAAACCTCTCCTGCATTGGTCCAGCACCCTCTCCCCCCCCCCAACTCCCCCCTCCCCCTCCCCCTCACTCACTCACTCAACCCCACCTCCTCCCCTCAGCCACTCCATCGCCCCCAACCCGCAAAACCTCTCCTGCATTGGTCTCGCACCCTCCCCTCCCCTACTCCCCCTTCCCCCCCACTCATCCACTCCATCCCCCCTGAACCCCCTTTATCCCCCCTCCTCCCCCACTCCATTCCCCCTTAACCCCCCTTATCCCCCCTCCCCCCGGCCCCCCTCACCCACTCACCCACTCCATCCCCCCTTATCCCCCCCTCCCCTCCCCCTCTCAACCACTCCATCCCCCCTCATGTGGCTGGAGGCGAGGTGCGGCTCGCTACGGGTCACTGCCATTTGCACCATCGCAAAGTCGAAATATCGTTAGTGAAAGCATCGATAAGTGAGGGAGCATCTGTATTAGATCGATGGGTCCCAACTGCGCACGCGCAGACTGACGTCGAAAACGCACCTCGTCCTCCCGGCGGGGGGGGGGGGGGGGGGGGGGAAGCGCATTTAATAAAGACAGCAGCAGCTCGTCAGCTCAGCAGCCCACCCCCCCCCTCATTAGCCGCTACTCCCGTCACTCGGGCGGGTCCCATTGTAACGTTGAATGCTGAAGAGAGCCACGGCAAGTTGAAAAGGTAATTTAAAAACTTTAAAATGTCTATAACTTTAAAAATATAAGACCAATTTGAATGATACTTGGTATCACAGACCCCAGGACCATGGTGAGTAAGGAGGGCCTAAAATTGATGTGCTACAGTGTGATGGGGGAAATCAAACAATGGGACAAACAAGATGAGTTTTAGAGACAGACAGACAGACGGACGGACGGACGGACGGACGGACGGACGGACGGACGGACAGACAGACAGACAGACAGACAGACAGACAGACAGACAGACAGACAGACAGACAGACAGACAGACAGACAGACAGACAGACAGACAGACAGACATTCACAAAATGCTGGAGTAACTCAGCAGGTCAGGCAGCATCTCGTGAGAGAAGGAATGGGTGACTGACCCTGATATCAGTCTGAAGAAGGGTCTCGACCCAAAACGTCACCCATTCCTTCTCTCCCGAGATGCTGCCTGACCTGCTGAGTTACTCCAGCATTTTGTGAATAAATACCTTCGATTTCTACCAGCATCTGCAGTTATTTTCAGATAGGTAGACAGACAGACAGACAGACAGACAGACAGACAGACAGACAGACAGACAGACAGACAGACAGACAGACAGACAGACATAGATAGATATAGCAATAACTATAGCAACAATAACAACAATATTACTGCACAATAAACAACAAAAAAGTAATACAATCAACTAAGATTACACTATTTCCTCAGCAGCATTTGACCTATTTATCAACCAAAGGATCTTCAGGACTGATTAAAGTGACCTGAGGTAAGGAACTGCCATCTCATCCAAGAAAAATACTTGGATCATTTAATTTGCCTGAAAGGCGATGAGATGCACAAGACACAAAATAATAGAGCACAGATTGTAGTCACTGGGAGATCAATGTAGAACTTAAATACTAAGATTTCACGTCAACTCAGATTAAAATAACATCTGCAGCACTGGTGTAAAACTGAATTATTGTTAAAGTCCAATCTTGTCAATATTGAATATAATTTAGTTTTATGCCAACAGATTCAACAACAGAGCTTTATTTGTCATTCGGTACCAAGGTACCGAACGAAATTACATAGCAGTCATACACAAAAAAGAACACAAGACACATGACCCCAACACAAACGTCCATCACAGTGACTCCAAACACCCCCTCACTGTGATGGAGGCAACAAAACTGCATAATTGCAAATAATTATCATGGATCATAAGGCATAGTAGCATAATTAAGACATTCGGCCCATCGGGTCTGCTGTGCCATTTGATCATGGCTGATCTATGTTTGCCTCTCAAACCCGTTCTCCTGCCTTCTCCCCATAACTTTTGACACCTTTACCAATCAAGAACCTAGCAAACTCCGCTTTAAGAACACCCAGGATGTACAGAACAGCCCACTGAGTCCTTATGCAAGAGATGCCATTTTACAGTCCCAGCTACAGATGGCCACAAAGGAGGTCATTGCCTCCTTTCTGGTTGTCCGGTGAACCAATGTCCCTCTCCTTGCATGGTCACCTTCAGCAGCATAGTCACACGCGGTGCCTAACTTTTGTTTGATTTTACACGCTGCCTTTCAAGCACATAACCCCTGCGTAAAAAGGCAAGGTGCCTGTATAACGTACAACGTCCGGCTAAACTGGCATTATCCATGTTTCATTTTTACGTTTAAGCAAATAAGCATGAGAATCTCAAAGCGTCCCTTCAATAGGTGAGAAGTAAAAATAGGAAATGTGGGAAATACTCATCAGGTCAGGCAGCATTTGTGAAGAGAGAAGTGGTTAGTGTTTCAGGCTGAAGGCTCTTCATCAGAATGGGGAGGAAAGAAAATAAACTTGATGAATAATGAAAGTAAGGGAGGGGTCTGTGATGGGTGTAAACACAAGATGGGAATAAGTGTAAACAAGATTTCCCTGCATCAGCGGTATTTTTCAGATTTTCCTTCAAGTCATATAACTCTGGTATAAATTATTTGTAAATGGCAGGCCTGGAAATGTTGTACAATAAATGCAAATTTAATGGATAAAGTCTGAATGCAGCTCAGGGTTTCCTCAGCTCATTGGAGTCTATTCTGTGACTACAACAATTGCTGAAGTGAAGGCAATCGCCCAAATTTTGCAGCGTCTCTGCGTTCCTGTAATTGAGATGTACAAGTAGAGCTGACTTAATTGAGGCATACAAAAATAGGAGGTCCAGATAGGGTGAATAGAAATAACTTTTGTTCTTTTTTTCCCCCTTAGGGAAACAGGACAATGACTAGCAAGAACGGTTTTAAATTAATTGGTGGGAAAAAAAAAATCAATGGAGTGGAATAGGAGTAGGGTTCACCGCCTGAAGGGCAGTGAAAGAAGAAACATGCTTAGAAAGCAGATGGGAAAGCACTTGAGAGCCATTATCTGTGAGGCAATGGATGAAGAATAGGAAACGGGATTAATCAAATGGTCCATGACCTGTGTGCGCAGTAGAGACCAAATGGCCTCTTTCAGTAGCTAAAAGTTTCTATTATTCCATCACTCAAGTATCTATCTTGAGCTAATGTTCAAGGGAAAAGACCTTGACGAGATAGTGCCATTGTGCACAGTTGGTAATGTCTGCCCTGGTATTCATCTCAGATCCTGCTATAACAGTTGAGGGTGGATGATAATGCTGCTGTGTGAACCATGATATTGTCCCTGTGTGGAACATATTTGCACATGTTCTTCATGTTGATTCACATGTCTGCGGCCATGTTTTGAAGTTCTAGATGGGAGTTTAATTTAGTTCAGTTTAATTTAGTTTAGTTTATTTTATTTTAGATACAGCATGCAAACAGGCTCTTCAGCGCACCGAATTCACGCCAAATATCGATCACCAATTCACACTAGTTCTGTGTTATCCCACTTTCCCTTCCATTCCCTACACACTAGGGGCAATTTTACAGAGGCCAACCTTATAAACTGTTATCTCTCTCTGCAGGCATAATAACATTATTGGGCAGTTTCTGGGTGGCTGTTTTGATTTTCAAATACTATAAACATTAGAAAGTCTGGCTATGCCATTCTGTAAGTAAAAGCAATTTTTTTGTAATAATTGCCTTGGAGAACGAAGGCTTTTGTTGCCTTTATGAAAGAATAGCAACAAGAACATTGAGGCAGCATAGTGGCACAGCAGTAGAGTTGCTGCTTCACAGCACCAGAGACCCAGGTTCAAACATGACAACTGGTGCTGTCTGTGTGTTTGTACATTGAACAAACTGTTTGTACGTTCTCCCTCTGATCACTTGGGTTTGGGTGCTCCGGTTTCCTCCCACATTCCGAACAAGTAGGTTAATTGGCTTCTGTAAATTCCCCCTCGCATGCAGGATGCAAAACTGGGATAAAATAGAACGAGTGTGCAGGTGATCATTGGTCGGCACGGACTCAGTGGGCCGAAAAGCCTGTTTCCACGTTGTATCTCTAAACTCCAAACCAGTAAGAAAACCAGTAAGAAAATCCTCACAAGATGGTATGGGGCACATGAACAAAGTGGACATGCAGCCAATTAGCAAAGAGATAGATTTTTTTTCTGATTCCTTGTCATATTAATGACAAACATGCGAGTATTTTTCCACGTTGGAAAACCTAACAAATTCCAATAGCGTACTTCAACAATCTGAGTGCCACCTCCCAGGGCTTAAATATAGAGAACGATTTTGATAATTAGAGAATGATGGAGGGGTATGGCGTTCAAGACCTCTGCCTGGGACTCAAACTGAAACTTTTAAACTGGATTCAAATTTTAAAAGAAATCCTATAATTACCACAGTTGGGCTTTTCATATGGGAAAGTATAAATATTTACATTAGACATGAAATATCACCTTGCTGAAAATCACATGTTTAGGAACCAAAGGTAATTGCAAATGAGTACATTTTCCTTCTGGAAGAATTGAATTCTTCAATTGCAAGAAGCAAAACATTGTTAATTCTTGGCAGGGAAATAGCTAGACTCAGCAACTTCACAGTTGACATCAGCAATATTTTATGTCAAAGACCTTTCATCAAAACTTTTTTCCATCCATTGTTTAAATAATACTTCTTTAAATCAGTCTTGGCTTATCCGCAGCCCAAACTAATTTTAGGAACAATGAACTGCAGATGCTGGTTTATACCAAAGATAGACACAAAGTGCTGGAGTAATTCAGCAGGTCAGACAGCATCACTGGTGAAAAAAGATGGGTGATGTTTCGGGTCGGGACCCTTCAAACTGAAAATAGTGGTGAGGAGGAGGAGGAGGGTAAAGAGTTAGAGATCCTGGTCTTCTGTCACCTCCAGCTCTTCACCCCTGCCTCCCCCTGTCTCCAACCTTCAGTTTGAAGAAACATCATCCATCCTTCTTCTCCAGAGAGGCTGCCTGACCCGCTGTTACTCCAGCATTTTGTGCCCAACTTAATTATGTTCAGGAAAAAAAAAACTGTGGATGCTGGTTTAAATCGAAGGTAGACACAAAATGCTGGAGTAACTCAGCGGGTCAGGCAGCATTTCGGGAGAGAAGGAATGGGTAATGTTTCGGGTCGAGACCCTTCTTCAGACTGAAAATAGGGGTGAGGAGGAGGGGGGTAAAGAGTTAGAGATCTTGGTCTTCACCCCTGCCTCCCCCATCTCCAACCTTCAGTCTGAAGAAACATTTGGACTGAAGAAGGGTCTCGACACAAATCGTCACCCATTCCTTCTCTCCTGAAATGCTGCCTGACCCGCTGAGTTACACCAGCATTTTGTGTCTAACTTTAATTATGTTCAGCACAGGTTGATCAGTTGGGTAATGAACTGATTCTTTGCATGAAATGAATTATGATGTTTTTCTTTCATTTTACTTAGAAGTGGTGTCTTTTGACGAATATATTTCTGCCTGTGGCTTCCTTTCTCAAACTAGATTTTTGCTATTTCTAGCAATTTGGATTAATTCTAAAACTTTTTTTCTCCCCTGAAGGGGATTTGCACCTCCATGCACCAGAAATATGTAAGAACATATTAAAGAAAGGTTGACTTAATTGAAGAGAACATAACCATTTTTTTTTTCAAACAAGTGGAAAATATCAAAGCAGTCACGTCGCAGATATTGTGCATTTATTAACTGTTCTTTGAATGTATCATTCTTCATCAAAATTTAATTGGGACTGATATGGGAAAGAATTTCATTTGCATTGCTCGCTGAAATACCAAGATTAAAAAGGTGCAATAATGACAATGGGGAAATGGAAATGGGCTGCTTGTCTCAGAAGTACAGGCTGATAGACAAGGTTAAAGCTACTTTAATTTCAAAATGGATATACACAAGAAGAAATGGATCCACAAATGACTCAATGCATTCACCATTGAGCCTTGGCAATTTCGGTGGTGGTACCTGTTTAACCTGTTGCCAGGACTTGAAGGCCTGAACTATCTGGAGAGGTTGAGCAGGCTGGGACTTTGTTCCCAAGCATCAATTTCTGTTCAATCATTAGTTTATTCTACAGTTAATGTCAGCCAAGAGCCATATTTAAAGCAAATGAAACCATTTTTATTTATTTTGTGTGAAACCAATATATCAAAAATCAGCATGAATCTTCTTTTAAGATTACTTCATGAAATGATATTACTTTATATTATTGGAAGTGATGCAATTTTGCTCAAGCATGAAAACAGTTCAGTGGATTGATAAGTGTTTCAAAGAGTCAGAATCATACAACAGGCCCTTTGGCCCAACTTGCCCACACTGACCAACACTAGTCCCACCCACCTTAAAACCTATGTCCTCTCCTGCTCGATTCCCCTGCTCTGGGCAAGAGACTGTGCCTTTACCCAATCTATTCCTCTAATGATTTTGTACATCTTTATAAAATTACCCCTCATCCTCCTGCGCTCCAAGAAATAGAGTCCTACCAAGCCTGCTTAACCTCTCCCCATAGCTCAGGCTCTCGTGTCCTGGCAACATCCTCGTAAATCATTTCTGCATCCTTTCCAGCTTGACAACATCTTTCCTATAACATGGTTCCCAAAACTGAACACAACACTCTAAATGTGGCCTCACCAAGGTCTTAAATAACTGCAACGTCTTAAATAACTCCCAACTTCCACACTAAATAATGTGCCTGATGGAGGGCAATGTGCCAAAAGCCTTTTTGACCACCCTATCTACCTGCGATTCCATCTTCAGGGAACCATGCATCTGCACTCCTACATCCTTCTGCTCTACAACACTCCCCAGAACCCTACCATTCACTGCCCATGTTAACTTCCCAAAATGCAACACCTCACATTTCTCTGTATTAAATTCCATCATCAGCCCACCTACCCAACCGATCAGGATCCTAAGAGCTTTCAAAAATTCAATCATGTATTATCCTTACTTATTTTTGTAAACTTACAGAAAATAATCTGTCTTGATGAAAACCTGAGGAAAATATTTACAAATGCTTATTGCTCTTAAAACTACTACTACCACAAGATGAAAGCAAATATGTCAAATTAAAGCATTATCTTGAGAGAATTCAGGGGAAATAAAATTCAATGGACAGTAGTTGAAACACCTTCCTGACTTCTGAATGTTAACCATTTTCTAATTTTATTGCGATTGTATAAACACTGCTCTCTCGTTAACCTGGAGACAAGACATTACACCATTGCCTGGTGATAAAAATGACACGAGATAGCAGTGAAGCAAAAGAAAGAGTCATCTATTCCTGTGTTTTACTTTTATGGGAACAAGGGATGGAGCTAAGATCTCTTGCTTTAAGACAGTTAGATCATTCCTTTAGTCATGGGTGCTGTTTAGAACTGTGGGACTTAAATATCGGAAATCATTGCTTTTGTTTTTAAAAATAATAAAATTACACAGTTTAGATGCAGAAACAAAGAACTGCAGATGCTGGTTAATACACAAAAGGACACAAGGTGCTGGAGTAATCCAACGGGTCAGGCAGCATCTGTGGAGAACATGGATAGGTGACGTTTTGGGTTGGGACACTTCCTCAGACTGATTGTAGAGGGGACGAAGAAAGCCAGAAAAGGGGAGAGGGGAATTACACAGTTATTTGAAGCAAAGAAGGACCAGATGAGAGACCAAATGGCTTCCTTTTTTTGATGTCGCAGAAGTAATCGGCAATGTAAAATTTCTATCTGAAAATTAGAAAATTAAAAATAAATTGTGAGATTGAAGTCTGAGGTGAACAAAAGATCACTCCAATGCAGATCAAATGAAATCATATTAAATTAAGCAGTTACCGTTAATAAAACACTAAATGACCTCTTTCCAAAGCAATCAGAAACAGAATCATGCCTTAAGTTAGAATTTGTCACAGCAATTGTATCCAGTAAAATTGTATTGAACATTCTTTCTGTGGTACTTAAATGAGTTCTCTGTAACTAATAACATAATGGTATTCAAAATCAGAATGTAATGCTAACTGTATCTTTCCATTAATAAAGTTTAGTACTTCTGTGTCACTGAAATTATATATAAAATGCATTAATGCCAACTACCTCAGAATAAATGCAGACCCATTATCATTGTTGATTATTTCAAAACATTTAACTTGAGTATTATGGTTTCTATTGAGTTTTATTTGGATAGTGATTATTAATGTTAATATTTACAGTATTTGCTCATGTCAAAGTCCATTTCATATGTTATAGCAGTGGAATTAGGCCATTCGGCCCATCAAGTCTACTCTGTAATTCAATCATGGCTGATCTATCTTTCCCTTTCAACCCCATTCTACTGCCTTCTCCCCATAACCCCTGACACCCTTATTAATCCAGAATCTGACAATCTGTGCTTTAAAAATACCCACTGACGTACTCCACAGCCGTCTGTGGCAATGAATTCCCCTTATTCCCCTTATAAGACTGGCCCTTTTCCTTCAATTCTTTGTCTTGAAGGATGCTGTTGATAGGGTGAACTGATGTACTGACTCTGCTTGAGGACAGGCCAGTGTTATGGTTGGTCTTCCTGCAAATCCCATCAATGTGTTCTCTAGGTTTTTTCACTTTTGACAAAAACTAAGCACGGCAAATTTGGCACTTACATTAAATCTGCTTGTGGTGAGACAATATTGTTCGAATAAATTATTTGAAGCAAAGAAAAAGCAAAGAATGCAGGAATTCCATCTTTCACTCCTCTGGTCTGAAGAAGGGTCCCAACTCAAAACGTTACATGTCGATTCCCTCCCCAGATACAGCCTGACCCACTGAGTTCCTCCAGCACTGTGCTTAAGATTCCAGCATCTGCAATTCTTTGTTCCCAACAGTAAAGGGAGGGAGGGGGAGAAGGAGAGATAAAGGGGGATGGAGTGGGGGGAGGGGTGGAGGGAAGAAGACGGTGAGAGGGAGGGGAGGGGGGAAGGGGGAGGGAGGGGGGGGACTGGAGGGAGGGGGGAGGGGAGGGGGAGTGGGGGGGTAGAGGGGAGGGGGCAGAGGGGGAGGAGAGGGTGCTGCACCAATGCAGGAGAGGTTTGGGCCCAACGGGTCCATTTGGTCTAGTATACATTAAAAGTCACATCGAAAGTGGGGTGGACAAGTACATTTGTAAGTTGAACTTTGGAATATTGTTTTATTGATGTTGAGATGTCCAAACAAAATTGTTCTATCAAAAACAGGACAGACAGCATCAGTGGAAAGAAAAATAGTTCACATTTTGAGTCCGTGACACTTTTGTCAGAACAAAATGATTCAGAAACTGAGATAAGCGTTGAAGTTCCACAAAGCCGATCATCACCAGGATGTGATAGGCAAAGAATGGAGTGAACCAAGAAGTAAGGCGTGAGACAAAGTCAGGTGTTGGTTTTAAATCAAACCTTTTCACTGAACATATGAAACAGAAACAGGATTAGCACATAAGGTCCCTCAAAAAGCCTCATCATTCACTACAACCACCCACCGATACTGCACCTCAAGTCCCCTCTCCCGCCCATTCTCCATGTCCTCACTGCCAACAATAAGAACATCAGAAGGAATATGTGGGAACGAACCGCAGATGCTAGTTTACACTGAAGATAGACACAAAATGGTGGAGTAACTCAACGGGTCAGACAGCATCTCTGGAGAAAAGGAATAGGTGATGTTTTGGATCAAGACCCTTCATCAGACTGAGAGTCAGGGAGGGCGAAACGAGGTATGGGAAGGTACAGAACAAGCAGAGTCTCAGGGAAGGTGGAGTCCACAATGGTCCATTGTTGGCTGGGGATGAGGTGATAACGAAGGTTTACAAATGGTGAAATTAGCAAGAGGACTAGGGTGGGAGAGGGACAGAGAGTGAAGGAAGACAGAGACAGACAGACAGACAGACAGACAGACAGACAGACAGACAGACAGACAGACAGACAGACAGACAGACAGACAGTCAGACAGACAGACAGACAGACAGATAGATAGATAGATAGATAGATAGATAGATAGATAGATAGATAGATAGATAGATAGATAGATAGATAGATAGATAGATAGATAGATAGATAGATAGATAGATAGATAGATAGATAGATAGATAGATAGATAGATAGATAGAAAGAAATGAAAATGATAAGAAATGAAAGAATAATGAGAAAGAATAATGGATAAAACCAGCAAGAATGAAGAATCAAGAGCATAATTCCTTATCAATAGAAGTGCTGGTAGACAAAGCGATAGAAAATCCAATGGTATTTATAAATAGGGACAAAAATAAAGAATCAATGGTACGTCACGAGTGTGAAGTATTTAATTGTCAAATGTACGGACAACAAACAAATAAAATCTTATTTGCAGCAGCATAACATACCTGTGAATACAATACACATAGATAATATATAATAAACAAAATATAATAACTACAACACCAGTTCAAAATAAAAACTAATGGAGAAAAAGATTCCTGTGGTTCTCTGTGGTGCATTTGCACAAGGATTCAGTCAAATCATAATTCAAGTATTGTAGTTAACTTTGATGCCCCATTACAGATTACAGAAAGAACATTAAAACATGAAAGGCACATAACAAGATGTTAGGGATAACTGTGAAAAAAGACTTCAGCACTAGGATTACTTTCCAGAGCTAAGACAGGCAATAAGAACTTTAATGGAGATATTTTAAATGATGGAAGGTTTTGATACAGTGAATAAGGAAAAGATTATTATACACCATTTGGGTAGTTAATGGTGATTTATCATCTCAATTTAAAATGGGCACTAGGAGAAGGACGAACGAGGTTAAAAATGCTGGATAACTATTCAGTCTACCAGCCAGAGTCCCGGGTTTGATCTTGACTATGGATGCTGTCTGTAGGGAGTTTGTATGCTCTACCTGTGACTGCGTGGGTTTCCTCCAGGTGTTCCGGTTTCATCCCACACTCCAAAGATGTGTAGGTTAACTGTCTTTGGTAAAATTGTAAATTGTCCCTAGTGTGTAGGATAGTGTTAGTGTACAGGGTGATCGCTGGTGGACATGGACTTTGTGGGCCAAAGGGCCTGTTTCCGCGCTATATTTTCAAAGTCTATTCAAAGCGAGGTATAGAAGCTGAATATTCATTTTGTATTCTGTAAACCAGCTTAACTTTGGCATTTTGTGTCACAGAATAATATCAATCTGACAATTATGCACTCCATCTCCACACCTGATTGCATTTAGTTTAAATTAAGTTTAGTTTCGTTTAGAGTTACAGCGTGTAAACAGGCCCTTAAACCCACTGAGTCCACGTCGATGAGCGATCCCCATACTCTAGGACTATTTTACACACCCGGGACAATTTACAATTTATACCAAAGCCAAATTAACCTACAAACCTGTACATTTTTGGAATGTGGGAGGAAACCAGAGCACACGGAGAAACCTCAAACAGTCTCAGAGAAAACATAAAATCTCCATACAGACAACATCCCTAGTCAGGATCAAACCCAGGTCTCTGGCGCAGTTAGACAGCAACTCTACTGCTGTGCCACCGTGCTGCTTAACCTAAAGTGAATTGATTTTCTTAGCAATTAATCATCACCTTGCAGCCTAAGCAGGCACTTGTAACATTGCATGTGGCATTGGATGAAGATGGAAAGCTACAGTGCCCTCCATAACGTTTGGGACAAAGACCCATCATTTATTTATTTGTCTCTGTACTCCACAATTTGAGATTGGTAATAGAAAAAAATCACACGTGGTTAAAGTGCACATTGTCAGATTTTAATAAAGGCCATTTTTATACATTTTGGTTTCACCATGTAGAAATTACAACAGTGTTTATACATAGTCCCCCTCCCCCCCCCCCATTTCAGGGCACCATAATGTTTGGGACACAGCAATGTCATGTAAATGAAAGTAGTCATGTTTAGTATTTTGTTGCATACCCTTTGCATGCAATGACTGCTTGAAGTCTGCGATTCATGGACATCATTTGCTAGGTGTCTTCTCTGGTGATGCTCTGCCAGGCCTGTATTGCAGCCATCTTTAGCTTATGCTTGTTTTGGGGGCTAGTCCCCTTCAGTTTTCTCTTCAGCATATAAAAGGCATGCTCAATTGGGTTCAGATCAGGTGATTGACTTGGCCACTCAAGAATTGACCATGTTTTAGCTTTGAAAAACTTTAGCAGTATGTTTGGGATCATTGTCTTGCTGTAGAATGAACCGCTGGCCGATGAATTTTGAGGCATTTGTTTGAACCTGAGTAGATAGGATGTGTCCATACAGTTCAGAATTCATTATGTTACTACCATCAGCAGTTGTATCATCAATGAAGATACGTGAGCCAGTACTTTCAGCAGCCATACATGCCCAGGCCGTAACACCCCTACCACCATGTTTCACAGATGAGGTGGTATGCTTTGGATCTTGGGCAGTTCCTTCTCTCCTCCATACTTTGCTCTTGCCATCACTCTGATATAAGTTAATCTTCGTCTCATCTGTCCACAAGACCTATTTTCCAGAACTGTGGTTGCTCTTTTAAGTACTTCTTGGCAAACTGTAACCTGGCCATCCTATTTTTGCGGCTATCCAGTGGTTTGCATCTTGCAGTGTAGCCTCTGGATTTCTGTTCATGAAGTCTTCTGCAGACAGTGGTCATTGACAAATCCACACCTGACTCCAGAAGAGTGTTTCTGATCTGTCGAACAGGTGTTTGGGGATTTTTCTTTATTATAGAAAGAATTCTTCTGTCATCAGCTGTGGAGGTCTTCCTTTGCCTGCCAGTCTCTTTGCAATTAGTAAGCTCACCAGTGCTCTCTTTCTTCTTAATGATGTTCCAAACAGTTGGTTTTGGTAAGTCTAAGGTTTGGCTGTTGTCTCTAACTGTTTTTTCTCAGTCTCATAATGGCTTCGTTGACTTTCATTGGCACAACTCTGGTCCTCATGTTGATAAATAGCATTAAAAGTTTCCAAAGGTGATGGAAAGACTGGAGGAAAGACTGGGTGCTGAGAGCTCTCTTATACCTGCATTAAGGAGGCATTTAAACACATCTGAGCAATTACAAACACCTGTGAAGCCATGTGTCCCAAATATTATGGTGCCCTGAAATGGGGGGACTATGTATAAACACTGCTGTAATTTCTAGATGGTGAAACCAAAATGTATAAATATACCCTTTAATAAAATCTGACAATGTGCACTTTAACCACATGTGATTTTTTCTATTACAAATCTCAAATTGTGGAGTACAGAGGCAAATAAATAAATAATAGGTCTTTGGTCCAAACATTATGGAGGGAACTGTAAGTAGGATGTCAATGTGGCTGCCTTGCATGCACTTGGCTCCAACTTTACTGATTTCTAGACTCGTATCAAAACAGTACACACAGTTGTTTTTCTCCAGTTCTCATCAATCTTATAATTTACATAGAACTGCTGGGGATTCAAGCTGGAATCAGGATACAAGCCTCTGAGTAATTGGCCTGAAAACAGATGTTGCCAGTGTGTAATTTTATTATTCATTTAGAATATAATTATAGCAAATATCAACTGCATTTAGATGATAATCTAATTTCTCAAGCTGTATGAACTTTTTCAGAAGTTTGAGTAATCAGTGAGATTTCACTGATTTGTGATTAAACTGACAAAATTATATATTTATTTTTAGATACCAATCTTAAGTTTAGTTTAGTTTAATTATTGTCATGTGTACCGAGGTACAGTGAAAAGCTTTTGTTTGCATGTCACTAGGAAGAATTTTTATTTTTATTTAATAAGGTTAAGAGGAGTTGAGTGCAACCAAAATTCCTTCAGAGATATCTGAGACTTTCAGAAGCCACTAATAGCACCCCACCAAAGAAAGACACAAAGTGCTGGAATAACTCAGCAGGTCAGGCATTACCTCTGGAGAACAAAGCTAGGTGACATTTCGGGTTGGGACTCTTCTTCAAAGGTTCCTAACCCAAATCGTCACCTATCCATATTCACCAGGGATGCTGCTTGACTCGCTGAGTTGCTCCAGCAATTTGTGTCCTTTTATGTAAACCAGCATCTGCAGTTCCTTCTTTCTACACCAATATTTCTTGGACTTTCAGTGCACGTGATCATATGGTCAAATTCAGAATGAATTTCACTTCAATCTCTTTTTGCATTTCAATATTTCATTTTTTGTATCTTTTGATAAATTGTCATTTCATTTTGCATAATCAAATCAGCAGCATTTTGGAACAAATTCTGATTGAAGCAATATTCAAGCAATGAACTAGTGCAATTCCAGAGTTATATAAGAAAATAACTGCAGATGCTGGTACAAATCGATTTATTCACAAAATGCTGGAGTAACTCAGCAGGTCAGGCAGCATCTCGAGAGAGAAGGAATGGGTGACGTTTCGGGTCGAGACCCTTCTTCTTCTCTCGAGATGCTGCCTGACCTGCTGAGTTACTCCAGCATTTTGTGAATAAATCCAGAGTTATATATGTGCACAGTTCAGAACGTGATCAGAATCCTCTACGAAACAAACAATAGACAGCCATTTTATGGGTTTGACTGCATAATTGCAAAAGACTCCTATATTAAAATAGAGATTTTAGAATCCCATAAAATGAAAGAAAACCGAAAGAAAACACTATTTAGTTTTTCAAGCCTTTTTCCCCACTTCAGCGGAATCAGGGTCTGGCCCCCAGCACTCTCACAGTAAGTTACGGGAGGAGTCCCCAGGGAACAGAGGTGGACGGGTGAGGAGAGGAGATGTCGGTTTGTTTGGTCAACCCACACGTCCAAGGGAAGATGATGGCGAAAGGCCTGTAGCAGCAGGGGCTTGCCTCGAACAGGCAATGCTCATAAGACCTAGAGCTGGGACTAGACTTCGAAAATGGCGCCACAACATGGCGCCTCTTGCATGCAGGATCAGTAGACTATTTCTGTAAACTTTGCAAATTGGGGATGTGCTTAGGGATTGTGCAATACTCGACTGGACTGTATGTAAGAAAATAATTTCAATGTGCATTTACACTTTGCACATGTGACCATAAAAGTACCATTGGACCATTGAACATATCTACTCTTTAGACTTTAGGCTTGAGTGATATGGGGTTGAAACAGGCCTTCAGGCCCACCGAATCCGTGCTGACCAGCGATCACCCCGTACGCTAACACTATCCTACAGACGAGGAACAATTTACAATTCACAGAAACCAATTAACTTACAAGCCTGTACGTCTTTGGAGTGTGGGAGGCAACCAGAGCACCTGGAGAAAATCCACGCAGTCACAGTGAGAAGGTATGAATTCCATACAGACAACACCTGTAGTCAAGATTGAACCCACTACCGCTGTTCCACTGTGCCGCCCCAAATCTGCATTATTATATTTAAATTCCAACCCACCTTGAACATTTCCTGAGTTAAAGGTTGCATATATTATGCCCTTATCCTCAATGGAAAGAAAACTAATCTGGAAACTTTTGCAATTATCGTATCTCCATCAATGAATCAAGGCCATTAACATCTGCAAGGGATATTTCTCCCCACCTTCTCCTACACAGTGCTTTAAGGAGCTCTGAAGCATTGATCTGAAATAATTATTGAGTGCTCTCCATGATAAATAGCAAAGAGAGTCAGCTGAGGAACCTGGGAGGCTCATGGTAAGTGTGCACAAATTAAAATCCTAAACTTTAGTTTATTTTAGTTTTGAGATACAGTGTGGAAACAGGCCCTTTGGCCCACCAAGTCCCCACCGACCAGCGATCCCCAGGCACTAACACTCTTCTACACATTAGGGACAATTTACAATTTTTACCAAAGCCAAATTAACCTACAAATCTCTGCGTCTTCAGAATGCCAGAGGAAACTGGATCACCCGGGGAAAACCAACGGGGTCACCGGGGGAACGTACAAACTCCATACAGACAGCACTGTAGTCAGAATTGAACCCGGGTCTCTGGCGCTGTAAGGCAGCAACTCTACCACTGCACCACAGTGCCACCCTAAATACTGTAAAGGACAAATTCCCCCAATTCATTTTTTTCAGTTCAGTGGTAGAGTTGCTGCCTTACAGTGCCAGAGACCTGGGTTTTTCAGTTCAGATAACTAGTGACAATTTTTTTTAAAATCACAAATAATTATAATCGCATAAAAGCAGTAATTTTAAAAGGGGATTAATTAACTTGGCAAATTAATACCATAATAGCTGATATAGTTTAATCATCAAAGTGTGAGGTATTGCATCTTGGGCATATTACCAGATGGGACCATAATGTTGTTTTCACACGGAAAAGACGACTTCAGGCATTGCACACTGTGAAGGTAGACACAACATCCTGGAGTAACTCAGCGGGGCAGGCAGCGTCTCTGATGCAGAAATCTCTGAGACGGAGATGCTGCCTGTCCCACTGAGTGACTCCAGCATTTTGTGTCTACCTTCGAGTTAAACCAGCATCTGCAGTTCTTTCCTACGCGTTGCACACTGTGAAGCTGGCCTTGTTCTGCAATACAAGGTTCACTCATTTACATGACGTTGCAGCAGTTCTCCCACGCTATGTATGATTTGTCGATAAACTGACCTGGTTCTGCAATACAAGGTGCACTCATTTACATGACATTGCAGCATTCTCCCACGCTATGTATGATTTGTTGATAGAAATGTAATGACAAGAGACAAGCAACCAGCACCAGCAGTTCCGAATGGAGTAAATGATTATCCTTACAGTTATGGCACTGCATGGGATGTTTACAAAAAATTGATGGACCCCCAAATGAAGAAAAGTCAAAATTAGAACCAAACGATGCGAACAATGAAGTTTCTCAGCCAATTACACAGACCAGGCTCCCCATCATTGACTCCATCTACACTTCATGCTGCCTCAAGAAATCAGTCAACATAATCAAAGACTTAAGATGGTCACAAAATGCTGGAGTAATTCAGCGGGTCAGACAGCACCTCAGGAGAAAAGGAATAGGTGATGTTTCAGGTTGACCCAAAACGTTATCTATTCCTTTACTCCAAAGATCCTGCCTGACCCGCTGAGTCACTCCAGCATTTTGTCTATCTTTGGTGTATCTGCAGTTCCTTCCTACACATAATTAAAGACGTCCCATCCTGGTCAATCTTCTCCCTGCTCCCCTTGAGCAGAAGATTGTATAGAAACATAGAAACATAGAAAAATTGGTGCAGGAGTAGGCCATTCGGCTCTTCGAGCCTGCACCGCCATTCAATATGATCATGGCTGATCATCCAACTCAGTATCCTGTACCTGCCTACTCTCCACTGATGAGGATGATAGGTGCAGTGGTGGAGTTACTGCCTTCCTGCGCTAGAGACCCGTGTAAGGGTACCGGTACAGGTATGAGTATGTCTGTACGGAGTTTGTACGCTCCCCCGTGACCTGCGTGGGTTTTCTCTGGGTGTTCCGGTTTCCTCCCACACTCCAAAGACATACAGGTTTGTATGTTAATTGGCTTGGTAAAATTGCAAATTGTCCCTGGTGTATGCAGGATAGTGTTAGTGTGCAGGTTCGCTGGTCGGAACGGACTTGGTGGGCCAAACGGCCTGTTTCTGTGCTCTATCTCTAAACTAACCTAAACTAAAATGCATTAATCCACTGCATTATGTATTTGTGAATTTTACGAATGAAATGATATTTTTGAAAAATTATATATATATCTGCTGCAATGGGGAATTACTGAAACAACCTGATGAAGCCAAATGCACCAATACAAGATGGAGCTTTGAAGGTTGAAGTGCAGAAGGCTTAGCATTTTGGAATACTTTTGAAATTAATTGGAGAGCTACATCACCAGGGAAGAATAGATGGAAGGCAAGTGCTGTGTCACCTAGCTTCAGATGCTGCTGTGGAATCAATGAGGATGAAATCAGTTGGACTCTGAGATGTTACAAATTGGAGTGCACTTAATATTGTGCATGGTTTTATGATCTAAGTGCATCTCAGTAACACTTCACTGTATGCTTTGTGGAGTGATTAGCAATTGTCTAACTGCATTGCAAATGCAAGTCACCTTTATTCTTTAGCAAAGCACTGGCTATGCCTTGTGAATATAACAAGCAAAGAATACCCAGTGGGATTGCCAGTGTACAATCTGGGTTACTGGTCTGCATACTCAGTTGTCACACATTTCTGCATGTTTTGCATTGCAACTTTTGAACCTGCTTCTATGAATTACAAGGACAGAATCCCCCTCGTTCTCACCTTCCACCCCACCAGCCAGCGGATCCAACACATCATCCACCAACATTTCCGTCACCTACAACGGGACCCCACCACTGGCCATATCTTCCCATCCCCTCCCCTCTCTGCGTTCCGCAGAGACCGTTCCCTCCGTAACTCCCTGGTCCACTCGTCCCTTCCTACCCAAACCACCCCAACCCCGGGCACTTTCCCCTGCAACCGCACGAGATGCAACACCTGTCCCTTTACCTCCCCCCTCAACTCCATCCAAGGACCCAAACAGTCTTTCCAGGTGAGACAAAGGTTCACCTGCACCTCCTCCAACCTCATCTATTGCATCCGCTGCTTTAGATGCCAACTTATTTACATCGGCGAAACCAAGCGCAGGCTCGCCGATCGCTTCGCTGAACACCTGCGCTCGGTCCGCATTAACAAAACTGATCTCCCGGTGGCCGAGCACTTTAACTCCTCCTCCCATTCCCAGTCTGACCTTTCTGTCATGGGCCTCCTCCAGTGCCATAGTGAGACCCACCGGAAATTGGAGGAACAGCACCTCATATTTCGCCTGGGCAGTTTGCAGCCCGGTGGTATGAACGTCGACTTCTCCAACTTTAGATAGCTCCTCTGTCCCTCCCTTCCCCTCCTCCTTCCCAGATCTCCCTCTATCTTCCTGTCTCCACCTATATACTTCCTTTGTCCCGCCCCCCTGACATCAGTCTGAAGAAGGGTCTCGACCCGAAACGTCACCCATTCCTTCTCTCCCGAGATGCTGCCCGACCTGCTGAGTTACTCCAGCATTTTGTGAATAAATCTATGAATTACTTGTTCATTCCAAACAACATTAAACACGACAGGGCAGGTTTGAAATTATCCAAGAGCCTTCACTACCAACAAAATTCTGCTTTAAGAGGGAATAGAAAATGTGAGGATGAATTAAGTTATGACCTCTCTACCTTTATTCAAAAGCACGCGTTTACCCAGTTACACACAAGCCGAGGTTACGGTGCCACACTGTAACGTAATGGGCAAGAGTAGTATGGAAGTTCTTTGTTGCTAGTATTAATGCTGTCATGGAGTCCTAGAACATGTAAACAAACCCTTTGGTCCATCAGGTCTGCACCAAGCATCGGGCACACGTTTACAGTCTTCTCAGTTTATTTTTCCCCCATCAACCTCTTCCAAACTCTACCATTTGCTTCCAAGCTAGTGACAATTTACAGTGGCCAACCAAACCTGGCCCAATGTCTGCAAGTACCAACAAACGTTTGGGTTTAGAAGGTTGAGGGGGGCACCTCATTGAAAATTATCGAATAGTGAAAGGTCTGGATAGAGTGGATGTGGAGAGGGTGCTTCCCACTAGTGGGAAAGTCTAGGACCAACAGCCACAGCCTCAGAATAAGAGGACGTACCTTTAGAAAGGAGACGAGGAAGAACTTCTTTCGTCAGAGGGTGGTGAATCTGGAATTCATTGCCACAGAAGGCTGTGGAGGCCAAGTCAATGAATATTTTTAAGGCGGGGATTGATAGATTCTTGATTAGTACGTGTGTCAGTGGTTATGGGGAGAAGGCAGGAGAATGGGGATGAGAAGGAAAGATAGATCAGCAATGATTGAGTGGCATAGTAGACTTGATGGGCCGAATGGCCTAATTCTGCTCCTATAACTTATGAACTTGTGAACAATAAGAACTGGGGTTTTCAAAAACACCAAGCACTTGACCTGATTCTGGTTGATTCACTGCAGTAGCAGCGACCACGGAAAGATTCCTCTCAGGCATATCAGCTCATGGACTGTACAAGGAGATGCTTGGTGAAGCCCATTGGGCAGATGAGGTGGAATTAGAGGAGCTACTCAAAAGAAATATAACTTGAATAACCATTCATTGTTTTTTTCATAGAGGGCCTCCTACAAATATTGGCCAGTATATCAATTTGATAATCTATGCAATCAGTTGAGAGACTGTAAAGCAATGCACACAGTTAAACAACAGAGGCTACAACAAGAGCACTTGTATAATAATGTGTGATCACCATCTCTCCGACACATGTCAGTAAAGCCAAGCTTAGGAATGCCAACTCCATTCAACTAAGTGAGAGTTCCCAGTCCTCTTGATTAGATTGCTTCCATTCCCGACACATGAGGGGCAATTTACAGTGGCCGACTAACCGACAAACCTGCACGTCTTTCGGATGCTGGAGGAAAAGGGAGCACCCGGAGGAAACCCACTCAGTCACTCACGTACAACTGAGAAACTTATGAACAATAAGAGAGGGGAACGTGCAAACTCCTTGCAGACAGCACACACGGACAGGATCGAACCTGGGTCTCTGGTGCTAAGAGGCAGTAGCTCTACCACCGTGCAAATATGGTTTATTATATATTTTAATGTTCTAATACATTTTAGTTAATTTTATCTTAAAAATTAAAAGAAACTAATTTTAACAGTTCCTTCAAGTTTCCAAATATCTGCGACCTGCTCACCACTGAGGCCTGACCGTGTCTCAGCAGATGCCTCTCAGTTGCGGGAGTTTAGTTCAAATGGTCGTCCACATCTGGCCCAGATATGTGCAGGTGGGCTAACGGCAAGTCTGCTCAATGAGCTGAATCCCAGTGTGATTAACATGGATCATTGGTACATTGAATACTTGCCTGTTATAGCATGGAATTTCCAGTAAGTTCACCATATTAACTGTTGCAAATGAGATTTTAATTGAAGGGCTTTCACATTACTGATTTGTAGCCCACAATCCACATAAAGACAATGAAACCATTATATGGCAGCCAGCCTGTTCGGTGACAAACCTGATGCATTTTCACCACAATAGATGCTTTGAAATTTTAGACAGAATAAAAAGTATTGGGAAAGGCTTAATGACAAATCCACACCTTATCGTATTTCTTTAATACTCTTCTGTGTTTCCCTGCCTACTGTTGTGACTTGCCATGTTATTGTTGAATATATCTGTCTCAAAACAGATGATGAAAAATGTACTGTGAGACTGTGAGCATTTGTTTCTCATTACTCTTGGGGTAACCTGTGGAAGGATAGGGCGGCACAGTGGCGCAATGATAGAGTTACGGCCTTAGAGCGCCATGGACCCGGGTTCGATCCTGACTATGGGTGCTGCCTGTACAGAGTTTGCACTTTCTTCCTGTGACCATGTGGGTTTCACCTGGTGCTCCGGTTTACTCCCACGTTCCAAAGACATGAAGGTTTGTAGGTTAAATGTGCAGGAAAGAACTGCAGATGTTGGTTTAAATCGAAGATAGACACAAAATGCTGGAGTAACTCAACGGGACAGGCAGCATCTCTGGAGAGAAGGAATGGGTGACGTTTCGGGTCGAGACCCTTCTTCAGACTGATGTCAGGGGAGTGGGCGGTACAGAGATAAAATGTAGTCGGAGACAGTAAGACTGGTAGGAGAACTGGAAAGGGGAGGGGAGGGGATGGAGAGAGAGGTTAATTGGCTTCTGTTTATTGTCTCTAGTGTGTAGGATAGAAGTGATGTATGGGGTGATCGCTGGTCGGTGCAGACTCAGTGGCCTTGTCCCACTTAGGCGATTGTTTAGGCGGCTGTCATAGTCGTAGCAGGTCGCCGAAAAACCGGCGACTGGACCCCCCTACGACAATGTCTATGACAAGCTGCTACAACCTACCACCTAGTCGAGGTCAAGCTACGGCAAGCTACCGACAACCGGAGACCCAGTCGTCGCGACTTTGGACGTCCACCTATGACCAAGCAGGCAACCACCTACGATAACTGAAGTCAACCTACGTCTACCCGCGACAAGCTACGACAAGCTACGACCCTGTCGGCGACAACTGAAGACAACTGAAGACAATTCACGTCATTTTGGCCTCCGGTTTTGCACCAGTACCTGTTGCCGGCTGACGTAGGTAGTCGTCAATGGAATTCACCGAAGTCAGCACCGGCGACAACCTACATCACCTGGCGGCAACCTGGCGACAACCTACGACAGGACCTACGTCAGGAGACGTCAAGCTACGCTCATTGGCGTCAAACCAACTGTCGCCGAAATTTTTTTAACATTTCAAAATCCAGCGGCGACCAGAAAAACGCTACCACTCTTTGGAGACGACTCACGACCGGTAGGGCGACACCCCGGCAACCATGTGGCGACAGCCTAGTCGCCTGTAGTCGCTTAAAAAAATCGCAAAAGTGGGACAGGGGCTTAGCAGAGATGACATTATGCTCAGAGATTTCTGTTCAAACAGGGAAGCTGGTCTATCGCTATTCCTAATCCCTATTTCCATATTGCACTTCATTGCGTTCCATATTGCACTTCATCCAGCACTTTGTTAGTTACATCTGCAGTTTCTCGTGGCTCAAGAAGCACAATGACATTTGAATCTTTAAATTCTATTTTTTCTGCAAAGAATTTGAAACACAGTGCAAATGTGCAGTGCATTTTACCGCCAGTAGTGGCCAGAAGTGCACTTTGTGATAACAAGCATCCCCAGTGAGTTCTGCAGTGCTTCAATTCCACGCAACGTGTTCAGTCCTGATGCACTTTGATTCACGCTTTATTTTTTCTTCTTTTTTCATCCCCTGTATATTTTCTGCCAATATACACATGCAAAGGTATCTATTGCCTTAACATTTGTATTTCAAATATCCCAATCTGAATACATGTGCAAAACGCATCTTCAATTACTTTTGCCTGTAAAAACACCCAGTTTATCGTTCATCCTAATGTACCTTCTCATTTATTTGTTTTGTTACGATTAATTCCTTCAATATCTTAATGTTTTATTACTACTCTTCTTCTCCGGTCTCAGAATCTTAGATTATGCTGCAAGATACTGCAGTATGAATGCTCAATGTGTTCATTTGAATTTCCCCTTGACTAGCAATTTTTGGGCACACGTTAAAACTTGATTTTATATGAGTTCTCTTTTGCTGACGGTCGCAGTAAGTGGAAATATACATAACTTTCTGCAGCAAAGAGAGGCTATAGAAGTGTGGATTTTTGCCCCGTGATCTCTTGCTGATGTGTCAGTTGTACCTCAGTTGATACCATCAAATCAGAAGCTGATGTTCCACTCCCGAGGTAATGGCAGAAAAGGTTTAGGCTGACAATCCGCCATCAGGTGACGCTAAACAGTCCCCATCTTCTATCCTGGATGAATTTAAAAGATCCCATGGCATTATTACAAAGGACACGGGTGTCACCCCTGTGAAAGTAAGCTCACACATCCATGTCATAGGAGCAGAATAAGGCCATTCGGCCGATCGAATCAGCCATTCAATCACGGCTGATCTATCTTTCCCTCTCAACCCCATTCTCTCGCCTTCTCCCTGTAACCTTTGACACCCTTATGAATCAAGAAACTGTTAACAATCTCTGCTTTAAAAACACCCAAATTACTTGTGTCCCACAGCCACCTGTAGCAATGAATTCCCCAGATTCCCCACCCTCGGGATAAATAAATTCCTCCTCACGTCCATTCAAAAGGTACGTCCTTGTATTCTGAAGTGAAGCTGGTCTTCATCATGATGCTGTTTATCATAATTATTTGGGCGTTACCATAATTACAATTGTCTGCTGCATTTCATCCATGGACATGGATTACAAATAAAGTGATTCAATGACTATAAAGTGATATATAGATCAGCAAGAAAGGGGTGTGAAGGGCACCAATTAGCTACACTTTTTTTTTTAGATAGAAACTGGAATAGGCAAAGACAAACTGTAAGTGGAATAGAACTAATTCTTCGACGTGCATACTGGAAATCCTTAATAACCCGACTGTCACATTTAAAAAAATTTTAAATAGGGATTTTTAAGTCCTCATTGTTTTTAAAACAACTTTTAAAATGATCATATTTTGAACTGTTTATAGAGTTTTTACTGAATTATCTTTGCATAGGTTCAAAGCCAGGGACTTCAAACATTTAGACAGAAAATAATTCAACTTGATATTTACTATAAAATCAAGATTGCGTAGGTGTAAAAAAAATGATGATTCAAGGCACATCTCATTTAGATAATTGCTTCAGCACTCTAATACTTAGACATGACTCTTAATCATTTTGAAAAATTCTCCAAGCATTATAATTCTATGATAAATCAAATCAAGCACTGCAATTATCTGACTTTTTTCAAAATGAAAGAAATGTATTCCACTTAAATATTCCTTTCCTACACCTACTTCAACAAAAATTTGTAATTCTAATGAGGAAGATAATTTCTCTGTAGGACTGGGCTGGAATATTATCTTTTCAAACTATAACATTTCTGTCTGCCTTGGAAAAACCCAAGTCAACTTCAAGGAGACCCTCTTTGATCAGACTTTGCTGGGCGTTATCTTGCATCAAACATTAATCACGTTATTCCCTTTATCATGTATCTGATTGTAATCATGTATAGTCTTTTCGCTAGCTGGTTAGCACACAACAAAAGTTTTGCACTGTACCTCGGTACACGTGACAATGAACTAAACAACAAATGTCCTGATTCTCCTTGTTGCCGCACACAATATGATACAGACTACACAGACCGTGTGTGCTCTGTTTAGCTCCTGATTTGCCCTTTGTTAGCTGATTTCAGCTGAGGTACCTTGGGAAAAGGGGAAAACATAATCATTTCCACTATCTCAAAAAACAGGACCCTGTAAGGTTTTTCCAAAATAAGCAGGGCTTAAGCCTAGGGATGTTGCCACAGATTGTATCAAGGCATGGTTCGGCAACTCGAATGCCCAGGAACGAAGATGATTGAAAGTGGTGATGAAACGAAAGTGGTGAACACTGCCCAGTCCATCAGGGGCACTGACCTCCCCACCATCAAAGAGATCTACAAGACTCGCTGCCTCAAAAAGGCAGCCAGCATCATCATAGACCCACACCACCCTGGCCACGCTCCTTCAATTGGGAAGAAAGCATAGAAGACTGTAACATCCAGGTTCAGGAGCAGCTTCTTCCCTACAACCATTAGGCTCCTATAACAAATGAACCAGTTCTCCAGTTTACAATGCTGTATCCCTCTTGGGATCACACCATCTCTGGCCCATAATTGGCCTATCAAAGAACCTCCCTGCCTGAGCTCATCTGTTGCCAGCCCTGATTTGTCCTGGTCTTTTTTTGCTTCCAATCCTTCCTCTCCTCTACAATCAGTCTGAAGAAGGGTCCCGGCCTGAAACATCACCTAGCCCTGATCCCCAGAGATGCTGCCTGACCCGCTGAGTTACTCCAGCACTTTGTGTCTATCTCTAAAATAAAATGTCCAAACATCTTTTACAGTTTTAGTTTTAGAGATACAGCATGGAAACAGACTCTTTGGCCCATCGAATCCATGCTGACCAACGATCGTCCTATCACACTAGTTCGATGTTACGCCACTTGCTCATCCGCTCCTACACATTAGGGGCAAGCTAAACATTCTGTATTCAGGAACACTTAATGTACATTTAATGAGGAAACACTTTTTCACCCAGAGAGTTGTGAATCTGTGGAATTCTCTGCCTCAGAAGCCAGTGGAGGCCGATTCACTGGATGTATTAAAAAAAGAGTTAGATGGAGTTCTTAGGGCTAGCGGAATCAAGGGATATGGGGAGGGCAGGAACACATTGAACGGTGGTGCTGGCTCAAAGGGCCGAATGGCCTACTCCTGCACCTATTTTCTATGTTTCTATGTGCAGCCTTAGTTTAGCATACTTTAGTGGAATTAGTGATTCCACTAGTTTTGTGGAAGCAGGCATTTCAGCCCATTGAGTCAGCGCTAACCAGCAATCACCCTTACACTAGTTCTATCCCACACACTGGGCACAATTTACAGAGGCCAATTAACCTACAAATGTGCATGTCTTTGGGATGCGGGAGGAAACCAGAGTATCTGGGGGGAAACCCATGTGCTTACAAGGAGAACATGCAAACTGTACACAGACAGCACCCGAAGTCAGGCTTCAACCCAGGTTTCTGGCACTTTGAGGCAACAGCCTTACCAGCCTTTGTTTAAACTTTTGTTTAAAGGCAATTTTTAATGTGTGAGCACATTAATACTTACATGCAGAAAATGCTGGAGTAACTCAGCAGGTCAGGCAGCATCTCGGGAGAGAAGGAATGGTGGTCAAGATGTGGTCGTAGAGTAGGAGGGCAGGAGAAATCTTATACTTATATGCATAAATTTAAAGAAAATCTCACGATATTATGCTAGCTCATTCTAGATCATTAGAAGCAGCGAATTAACTAGTTGCCATGGTCCCTGAGCTTTACTAATAGGTTCTACAGTTGTCCTTTTAATAGCCTCATATAATATAAGCTTCAAAAATGAATTTCTTCCATTTTGATATGAAGGTCTGAACCACCCAATGTCACGTGACCATGACAGAGTTAAATTAGGTATTTTTATGATTCAAAACACAAGATCTTCATTTTAAGTTAAGCTGTTGACAGGGAAACAGGTCAAAGAAAAATGCGTAAGATAGACACAAAATGCTGGAGTAACTCAGCAGGTCAGGCAGCATCTCTGGAGAAAAGGAATAGGTGATGTTTCGGGTCGAGATCCTTCTTCAGACGGAGTCAGGGGAGAGGGAAACTAGAGGTATGAAAAAGTACAGAACGAACGTACAGAGCTGGCTCCGATGACCTAGGAAAGGTGGAGCCCACAATGGTCAATTGTTGGCTGCTGGAGAGGTGATAACAAGGGATATTATAGCAATTATAGATATTATAGCAATTATAGACCTATTAGTTTGACGTCTGTGGTGGGAAAATTAATGGAAAAGATACTTAGGGACAATATATATAATTATTTGGATAATCAAGGCCTGATTAGAAACAGTCAACATGGATTTGTGCCTGGAAGGTCATGTTTGACTAATCTTCTTGAATTTTTTGAAGAGGTTACCAGGGAAATTGATAAGGGCAAGGCTGTGGATGTTGTCTATATGGACTTCAGTAAGGCATTTGACAAGGTTCCACATGGAAGGTTGATTAAGAAGGTTAAATCGTTGGGTATTAATAGTGAGGTTGCAAGATGGATTCAACAATGGCTGAATGGGAGATACCAGAGGGTAACGGTTGACAATTGTATGTCAGGTTGGAGGCCAGTGTCTAGTGGAGTGCCCCAAGGATCTGTGTTGGGTCCACTGTTGTTTGTCATTTACATTAATGATCTGGATGATGGTGTGGCAAATTGGATTAGTAAATATGCAGATGATACTAAGATAGGTGGAGTAGTTGATAGTGAGGTAGATTTTCAAAGTCTACAGAGAGACTTGGGCCTTTTGGAAGGGTGGGCTGAAAGATGGCAGATGGAGTTTAATGCTGATAAGTGTGAGGTGCTGCATTTTGGTAGGACAAATCAAAATAGGACGTACAGGGTAAATGGTAGGGAATTGAGGAATGCAGTGGAACAGAGGGATCTGGGAATAACTGTGCATTGTTCCCTGAAGGTGGAATCTCATGTGGATAGGGTGGTGAAGAAGGCGTTTGGTATGCTTGCCTTTATAAATCAGAGCATCGAGTATAGAAGTTGGGATGTAATGTTGAAATTGTACAGGGCATTGGTGAGGCCGAATCTGGAGTATGGTGTGCAGTTCTGGTCGCCAAATTATAGGAAGGATGTCGACAAAATGGAGAGGGTACAGAGGAGATTTACTAGAATGTTGCCTGGGTTTCAGCACTTAGGCTACAGAGAGAGGTTGAACAGGTTGGGTCTTTATTCTTTGGAGCGTAGAAGGTTGAGGGGGGACTTGATAGAGGTTTTTAAAATTTTGAGAGGGACGGACAGAGTTGACGTGGGTAGGCTTTTCCCTTTGAGAGTGGGGAAGATTCCAACAAGGGGACATAGCTTCAGAATTGAGGGACAAAGGTTTAGGGGTAACATGAGGGGGAATTTCTTTACTCAGAGGGTTGTGGCTGTATGGAATGGACTTCCGGTGGAAGTGGTGGAGGCTGGCTCGATTTTATTATTTAAGAGTAAATTGGATAGGTATATGGATAGGAGGGGATTGGAGGGTTATGGTCTGAGTGCAGGTAGATGAGACTAGGTCAGGGAGAATGGTCGGCGTGGACTGGTAGGGCCGGACAGGCCTGTTTCCATGCTGTAGTTGTTATATGTTATATGTTATATGATATGGACAGTGAAACTACAGGACAACTAGGGTGGGGGAGGAACAGAGAGAGGGTGAATGCAAAGGTTATTTGAAATGAGAGAAATCGATACTCATATCGCTGGGTTGTAAGCTGCACAAGCAAAGTATGAAGTTTCTTTGGGTACGTTGCCCAAAGAAAAATGCTTTCTTTGTGTGCCTTTGTAAAGCAATAGCTGCAATGCTCCATTCACACCACAACTGGCACTAATTCAAGGTCTAGCGATGAATGTGCACTGACTAAAGATCTCAGTCATTATCTCAGTTCACTACTGGATAGCATTTTTCTCAAGGATACTGACCGCTCGGTTCCCAGCAAAAATCAATTTGTTTATGGCATTTTCTTTTCCATACTTAGACAAACTACTTGTTGCATAAAAACAAGACATGCATTTATAAACACATTTCTTTTGGGACATCCTAAAGCACCTAACATGCATTGATGTACATAAAAAACAGAACATAGAAAGGTAAATCACAGGAACGAATCCTTCATCCCACAATGTCTGTGGTGAACATGAGCCAAGATAAACTCATCTTATCTACCTGCACATGATCCATATCGCTCCATTCCCTACATTTCCATGTGCCTATCAAAAAAAAAAAATGCTCTTGTCCATATCCTTTAAACTTTGCCCCTTTCACCTTAAAGCTATGCCCTCTATTTTTTTGACATTTCCATCCTTGGAAAAAGGTTCTAACTTTAACCCTATCTCTGCTTTTTCATACTTCTGTCAGGTCTCCCCTCAACCTCTGACGTTCTAGAGAAAACAACCCAGCCCTGTCCAACCTCTCCTTACAACTAATATCCCCCAAATCCAGGCAGCATTCTGGTAAACCTCGTCTGCACCCTCACCAATGCCCCCACGTCCTTGCTGTAATGGGACACCCAGAACTACTTTAGAAGGATGATTACAGTTGTAATATGAAAATGTGACAGGAATTTTGCTCATATAAACTCTGACAAATAGCAATGAGCAAAACTACCACAGTCATGGTCGAATGGCGGTGCAGACTTAATGGGCCGAATGACCTGATTCTGCCCCTATGTTTTATGATTATCACGATAATGTGGAATGAGCATTGTATTTTCCAGTACTTTCATGTTCATTGGACAAACTCTAGAATAAAAACCTCAACTTTTGGATTGTTAAATGCAAATTTTAATCTATAAATAAATGCAAAAAAATATCTAATTCAGATGTGGAGAATTATATTAATATAAAAAGCAGCCTAAAAGCAAAACACTTTTATATATCAAGAGTCACGAATGTTTAATTGTCACAGGTACGGATATCAATTAAATCATTTCATGCTACAGCTTAACAGGCCCATAAATGCAATAACACAGAAATAATATATAATAATCAAAAATCGTACAATAACCAAAAATACACTAAATGAGTACCAGTATTCGGTGACAAATGGAATTTCCTCAGTCTTTGCAGAGGTGTTGACGAGCTTTCTTTGTGATTGCATCAATGTGCTGGGTCCTGGGGTTTTCAGAGATATGCACGCCAAAGAACGTGAAGCTGTCACTCTCTCCGTTGCCCTCCCGTTGATGAAGACAGGTTCATGGATTCTGAACTTTCCCTTAATCCATGACATTTCTCCCTCATTTCTCATTCTTAGGGTAGATCCTCAAAATTGAGCATGATGCACTTTCGTTCCAATCGTGCAAGTTGTGAGGGTGCTTATGAGGCTCGGAGGCCCGTGCGGACGGTTGCCAAGGAGTGGCTCCAAGGCTCGTCTCCCGCTCGCCCCTGAAGACCGGGAACTGGAAGGTGGAGCGAGTCGATGAGTCGATGACAAAGGGCTGGTAGGAGAACCAGGGGCGAGGAGGGTCTAACCTTCTGCACCTTAAAGGTCGACTGTGGGAGGCGCCTCTCCCAAGGCACAAAGGCTGAAGGCCTCGAGAAGGATGGCTCGCTGGTGATCCGAATGAGTTGATGACTACAACTGACCTTCATGGCCAGCCACAGCTTGGACTGGGTAAAATGGGCCAACATCTGCTGACTATTGCTTATGGACTTGGGGGCTGTTCCCAAGCATGGAGTATTTAATCAGGGATGGTCTTGATGTATGGAATAATCTCACTGAGCTAGGGCAAAAAATATATTTCACGATACCTTGGTACATGTGACGATAGAAGAACCATTCAACCATTGATATGGGAACACCAAAGTCTTCCACATAGGGAGTCAGATGTGGTTGTAAAGCGTTGAGTACCTTACAAAACACCAGTAACGTGTCTAGGACCTCAACATGGGAGACTACACAAATGCTGGTTCATGCATTCTTCCAGTGAATTTGGAGGACTTTGTGGAAACAGCATTGGTGGTACAGTAAACCCCCACAATAACGGACCTCTCCATAGTGGATTTTGGTTATCATATCATATCATATCATATCATATCATATCATATCATATCATATCATATCATATCATATATATATATATATACAGCGCGGAAACAGGCCTTTTCGGCCCACCAAGTCCGCGCCGCCCAGCGATCCCCGCACATTAACACTATCCTACACACGCTAGGGACAATTTTTTACCTTTACCCAGTCAAATTAACCTACATACATTATAGTAGAGTTGATGCCTTACAGTGACAGAGATATGGGTTTGATCCTGATTACAGGGCTGTTTGTATGGAGTTTGCATATTCTACCTGTAAAAACACATGTTTTCTCCGGGAGCTCTGGTTTCCTCCCACATTTTAAAGATATGCAGGTTTGTAGGTTAATTGGTTTCTGTAAAAGATCTTTAGTGTGCAGGATAGAACATAGTCTACTGGTTGGGGCAGCTGGTTGGGGCAGACTCGGTGGGCCAAAAGGCATGTTTCCATGCTGTATCACTAAAATAAACTTGATATAAATAAAATAAGAATGAATTTTAAAAACTCATTGGGGCTATGATGTGACATTGGTCTTCACAGAGATCATCTCTGTTAGAAAACCCCCCATCAAAATCCTGGCTTGCCTGCAATTATTTCTAACTCACTCATTCCAATTCACCTCATGTGTCGTTCGTTCTCTGTTTCTAAATCCGGGTTAAAAAGAATATGTTGTTTCTGTCGCTCACTCAAACCTTTAGTTCCTTAACCCTCATCCGGCAATTTCCAGCAAGTCACCATCTGACAAAGCATTTTTGAGCTAAAGCAAGCTGTGGGTGAATATCTTATCAGCAAGCATGAAGGAAGGGCAACAAGGTTACAAGTGTATGATCTTTCATTCAGGTGACATCGTAAAACAAGCAAGGAACTTCGAGTCCTCTTGACCTGCGGCATCCACACATGAACTCACACCCGCTGCAAGTCATCCCGCTAACCCCTGTTGGAGCCGAATATAAAAATGGCCCACACCAATAAAATTCTGATTGAAGTTGCGGAAAAAACAGAATTCAGAAACAGTACAGCTCTAGATCAGCGAAACCTTAAAAAAAAATGGCATATTGTTTGTAATTGAATGGAGGATACTGCCTTAAAGTGTCACACGGCAGATTAAAGTCCCCCCAGCACATCATGTCCAAGTCGGTCATTAGGAATCTATCTGTTCAAATAATATTTACCACCACATTGTCCGTAGTTTTCAATATCATGGCATTTAAATGGCTCATCTGGATACTTTGTAGCTGTGAGAGTCTCTGCTTCCATCACCACCTCTGGTCATATGTTTCAATTCCAACCACCTCTGGATTAGTTTAGTTTAGTTTAGTTTTAATTTAGTTCAGAGATTCAGCGCAAAAACAGGGCCCTTCGGCCCACTGAGTCTGCGCCGACCAGCGATCACCCCGTATGCTTGCACTATCCTGCACACACTAGTGACAATTTACAATCTTTACCGAAGCCAATTAACCTACAACCCTGGGAGGTTTGGGAGTGTGGGAGGAAAGATGCACGCCCGGCTAAAACTCACGCGGTCATGGGCTGCAGGTTAATAGGCTAGTAGGTTCATTGGCTTCAATAATAATTGTAAATGGCCCCTAGTGTGTGTTGGATAATGCTCATGTACGTTGTTGGTCGGTGTGGAATCGATGGGTCGAAGGGCCTGTTTCCATGCTGTATCTCTAAACTAAAGTAAAGTAAAGTGAACTAAAGTTCTTAAGCAGAAACTGCATGGCTCTAAGAGCAGGGAGAGGTTCAATAAATGGCAAGACTTACATTGGTTTCACACTGCAACTGCATGCTGATGTGACCAGATGCGTAAGCCTTTCTGTTTACTCCTTGCATGCATCAGAATTGTCTTTTTTGAGCACACGTTAGAGTGGAAATCGGTAGTGATGATTAGATGGCACTTCACAAAACGAGGCCACGTCGGAGCAGGAGAAAGCCCATCCTTTTAACTGAAACAGGTCTTGAAACATCTGATGTTTCAGCAAATCTCCATGCCATTAGATGAAAACCATAGGATCATTTTGATCCTGGACTGTCAGAAACTATGGCAAACAACGAATGTGAAACTGGGAGTCAAAAGTCAGACGAGACCATCCTTCAATATTGCACGTTTAAGGGGCCAGTCTCTTCACTGCAACTTCAGTCTTTAACTATGGAGTCGTATGACAGATTTGTTGTGTTGTAATCAATCAGAAGATTCCACTGCAGTTGTTAAATACACAGTATCTCACATCTGAAGTTGCATTCAATACAAAGTAGGTGATATTCAGAAATGCTGATAAATTTTATCCAACAAACGGTGAAAATAAAACAGTGGTAAACAGCCTGCCTTGGATGTGACGTCCAGAATTTTAAGACCTAATCCAAAGCAATTGGGTGAGATTGGCACGAATAGTTACTATAGGTGTAATAGAAGCTATCCATCAATAGAGGATGGCAAACTGTTTTAACTAATGGAAAACATGGGCACTTATCCTCATCATGGATGATGAATGCCAACATAGTGAATCAAATCAATTCTAATAGTGTCATTGCAACATGAGGGGAAAGGTTTTTTTTAAACATGCAACCACATGTGAATAAATATCCACAGTGCTCAAGTCGAAGTGGACCTGAGGTGTATTTAGTATCCAAGTCACCAGCAGTAGAGCTAAAGCAGAATAATTTCAAGACAATTGATGCAACCACAAGCAATTGATTGCTTGATTGCGGCAGTAAGTTTAGTTTATAGTTCATAAGTCATAGGAACACAATTAGGCCATTCAACCCATCGAGCCTACTTTGCCACTCAATCGTGGGTGATCTCAACCCCATTCTCCTGCCTTCTCCCCACAACTCTTGACACCCTTATTAATCAAGAATCTGTCAATCTCCGCTGTCAATATCTTGGCCACAGCCAGCTGTGGCAATGAATTCCACAGATTCACCCACCCTCTGACAAAATAAATTCCTCCTCATCTCCTTTCTAAAGGTGTGCCCTTTTATTCTCAATCTGTGCCCTCTGGTCATAGACTCCCACACAACTGGAAACATCCTCATATTCACTCTATCCAGGCCCTTCACTATTTGGTATGTTTCAATCAGTTTCCCCCTCATCCTTCTAAACACCAGCGAATATAGGCCCAGTGCTGTCAAATGCTCATCATGCATTAACCCAATCATCTGTGGGATTATTCTCGTAAACCTCCTCTGGACCCTCTCCAAAACCAGCACATCCTTCCTCAGATATGGGGCCCAAAACTGCTCACAATACCCCAAATGCAGTCTGACCAGTGCCTTATAGAGCCTCAATGTTACAACCCTGTTTTTATATTCTAGTCCTCTCGAAATAGATGTTAACATTGCATTTGCCTTCCTTACTACCAATTCAACTTGCAAATTAACCTTTTATGAGTACAGTGTGAACAAATAAAATTTTCAATGGTTATAGTAAAAAGGCACAAAGTACTGGAGTACCTCAGCAGGTCAGGCGAGAATATGGAGAGGTGACGTTTTGGGTCGGGACCCTTCTTCAGACTGAATGGTTGTAGTTGATGACACTAATTGGCCTGCATTGATCGGCAAAGATCATCAAAGACAACTGAAGACTGGAAGCATGATTTGTATGAATATTTTAAATTCATGCTTAAATATACCATTTGGAAAGTATACACAAATGTTCACAAAATCTTGAGATGTCCCATACATGTTAAATAATCAAACAGAGGAAAAAACGGATATATCAGAATGGAACTGAAAGCAGGACCAGATGCTTGTGGTGAAACTGAACAGAACATTTGACAGCAAGAAAGTTTTCACTAAACCATTTCTATCGCAGGGATACGCTCTGATGAATGTGGGTCAGGAGAGTGAGAAACATTTGACAATCACTACATAGAGAATCATTATTCATAGACTTTGGTGTGTAATCATCACCAAAGTCCTTTCGAGTTACTACAGACTACACTGTGTAGACCATCATTTACAGAATCCATTGGACACGCCAACAACCATGTACCGCAGAAGAAAAAGGTTGAATGTTAGATGTTCAGTTAGCTGCACGAACACATGATGAGGTTCAAACAAAGCAATTGTACCTTCCTGAAGAACAAAGTCATTCTTCTTGAGTTAAAACAAGCTACAAGTGGATTTAAACTAAAGTAGAAGCTAAAGCGAAGGCATAGAAATCTCAATACATTGTAGAAGTTGTGGTATTCCTTGCTGTGGTATATTACCAAGTTAGATTTTGCTAGATCGTGTGATGGTGCTACTGCCCTTACATCAGTTACTGGAGCAGCACAATAGCGCAGTGGTAGAGTTGCTGCCTTACAACGCAAGAGATCTGGGTTCGATCCTGACTGCCAGTGCTGTCTGTACGTCCTCCCTGTGACTGCGTGGGTTTTCATTGGGTGCTCTGGTTTACTCCCACATTCTAAAGACGCACAGGTTTGTCGGCTAATTGGCTCCAGTAAGTTGTAAAACTGTCCCAAATGTGTAGGATAGTACTGGTGTAAGGGGTGATCGCTGGTCGGCGCGGACTCGGTGGGCCGAAAGGCCTATTTCCATGCAGTATCTCTAAAGTCTAAAGTCTGAAGAAAGGTGAAAAAATCAAATCAACAGCAGAACCATCATTTTGACTTATGTAAGAAGAGTCTGGAAAATCTGTCTTTACATCTGTCACTGCAACTTTGTAGAGTGTTCTTTGTACAAGTACATTGAAAATTGATTGTGGCATAGATACGGTAGATAGTCAGAACCTTTTTCCCCAGGGTGGAAATGTCCAACACTAGAAGGCATAGATATAAGGTGAGAGAGGGGAAGTTTAATGGCGATGCATAGAGCTTTGTACATCACAAGGACTGAATGCATATGCATATACTTTCCAACTGCACAACATTCGAATGAATAAAACATAAAAAATATAGTTTAAAATGAATCTCTGAATTTATGGTATCGCACATCAATATCATACCAGACCATGCGAATGGTGTCAAAATTCAAATGTAAATTATATTCAGTGCAAATCTACTTTCCATCGTCTTTTGCACTACTTTAGAAATATTTCACAGCAAGCTGGTGCTGTTCCCAAAGTCAATTAATCACCATGAGTGATTATAATCATATTGACCTCATGAGAGCAGCACTGTGGTGCAGCGGGCAGTGCTGCTGCCTCACACCGCCAGTGGTCCAGGTTGGATCCTGACCTCGGATGCTGGCTGCGTTGCGTTTGCACGTTTCCCCTGTGTCCGCGTGGGTTTCCTCCGGGTGCTCCGGATTCCTCCCACATCCTAAAGTTGTACGGGTTTTTAGGTTAGTTAACCTCTGTAAAAACTGCCCCTGATGTGTAGGGAGTGGATGAGAACGTGGGATAACACAGGGCTAATCTGCACAGGTGATCGATGGTCCGACTGCACTCGGTGAGTGGAAGGGGCTGCTTCCATGCTGTATCGCAAAACAAAATTAATCTATTGAAAGTTAATAGAGGCAAGGGAAACATTTCGGATATGCTTGAAATTGTTTGAATGCTTCTTTTATTTAAAAGTTACCAAACCTAACACTTGTTCATCAATAGAAATCACATTCGGCTATGTACAGTTTTAAAGTCTTTTCCAGTGACAAAATTATGTTCCTCGTTGAATTAAAAGGAAAGAAGATGGGCTTGTAAGTGATTGGTTATGGGGAAATAAGAGGAGGATATGGAATTTTACTTTAGGAAAATAGCACGGAACAGGCCCTGCGGACCACGGAGTCCACACCCCGTGATCTCGTGGGTTTTCTCTGGGTGCTCTGGTACCCTCCCACACTCCAAAGACGTACAGATTTTGTAGGTTAATTGGCTTCAGTAAAAATTGTAAATTGTTCCTAATGTATAGATAGTGTTAGTGTACCGGGTGATCACTGCTTGGCAGGGAGTCGGTGGGCTGAAGGGCCTGTTTCCACGCTGTATCTCTAAAACTTTGCTCTCATGGTTGAAACATCACCACAAGTGTATTGCATTGTAATGCCCACTTTAAATGTGTCATATACTTACACAGCAGTACAAAGAAAACAGAACACACTAAATATTAAACTAGAAACCACCGAGATTAGCTTTCAGAGCTTATCCCACCTGCTATTCATTGCGGCTGCAGAGGAGGTGAAAAAACCTCTTAAAACACAATCCTCTTAATCATGACCATGCTGGTGTCCGCAGGTTTCTGGCTGGTACAACAGACCATATTTTAAACTCAACCCACACTCTGAGTAATACGCAGCAAATCTCACCGGTGACGAGGTGTGTGGATATAAATCTGCAGATAATGAGTACTCCGAATGAGAAAGCCAGATGCCAAACCATCGGATATTGGATATTGGATTATAAGAGCTTTACTGTATTGAGTTGCCTATCTAATTAAGTCTCATAGCAAAACCTGACTACTCAAAAGCTGAGCCCATTTAAATCTTCAACACCTCTCCTTACTCAGGTCAGGGAGGGCTGGCGTGCTAACTAAGCATTAGGATGAATATTGGGGATTTTGCCTCCTAAAACTCTCTGTTTCTTTCCAGTACTCCCACTTCTGAAATTGCTCCAAGGTTTTTAATTAACCAAAGTCTTGTAATTCCTTCTTCCTGCCAGTAGAAGCATCAAACCACCTTCCAGGAGTTTACAGGAGGGTACAGAACTCCAGGTGCCGGTTTACAAGAAAAAACCCACCAAGTGCCAGAGTAACCCAGTGGGTCAGGAGCAAAAAACTCCCCAAAAGTGCTGGAGTCTGAAGAAGGTCGCGAGCCGAAAGGTCATCTGTCCATATCCTCCAGGAATACTACCAGACCCGCTGAGTGACTCCAACAATTTATGTTTGTTTGTTTTTATCAGAAGTGTTCGGTGGATGAAAGGAGAAGGGGAAGATCAATGGCCTTCACTCCCAATCCCTTCGTGCTCACTAGTTCAATTCTGCGCTGAAGTGTCAGGAGGTCAGTTGACTGGTGCACCATTGAGGCTAACCCTGCCCTTCCCATCCATGCTGACTTGAACAATCTGCCCAACATGCGTCTGCAGTTCCTTCCTACATGAAAAATCCCAGAAGAGCATGAGGTGATTAAAGGTAAGTACATCTTGAATGTGTAAGAAGGAACTGCAGATGCTGGTTTAAACCAAAGATAGACACTAAAAGCTGGAGTAATTCAGCGGGACAGGCAGCATCTCTGGAGAGTAGGAATGGGTGACGTTTCGGGTCGAGACCCTTTGTGGTTTCTTAGACTATTGTAGCTTGAAATGGGGACAAACTTGGTTAAGATGGAAACATGGAAACAAAAGTACATAGACTTTGGACGATGGGGCAGAGGAAAAAAATGACACAATGAAATTTCATTAGTTAAGATTTGTAAGTTGCTCATCCATCCAATATGCACGATTGATTTTGTCGTAACCAATGATTTTGTATTGCTGATTTCCATCCAGCCAGGCACCAATATTCTCCCTTGTCACCAGAATATTTCACATAAATCTTGCATTGTATAAACTGGGAAGAAGTTATGCTAAATTAAAAACACCTCCTCCAACCAATGGATATTTATCCTAGCTGACGAGTTTCTTGAAGCTCTTACCACATTAACTACATTCGTTTAATTTATCCCTTCTTCTTGGGCACGTACACAATAATTGCTAATTCTGGCTCTCTTTACTCATCTCCTGACGGTTTCTTTCCATTGTACAATAGCCATCTGGTACCTTGCACTTCATGCCAGCTGAGAAAATAGTGCCAACATGTGTGATGGAAAAAGTGGCATCACTAACAAAGAATCATTATTTCCACCAACACTTCCCTCCCCCCTTGCCCCCTTCTTCCCCCCAAATCATTTTACTATTTCCTCACCTCTCCACCTTGTATCCCACTTGAGTTCATATCTTCCCTAGCCATGAATGGGCTTACCAGGGCACCACCCCGCCTGAGGTCAGTTGTGGCTGGCCCTGATTAGTCTTGATCTTCTGTCGCATTCAGCTTTTCACCACCCCCCACCATGTCACCCCCCCCCGGCCCACCCCCATCCCCGACCCAGAACGTCACCCATCCTTTTTCTCCAGACATTCTGCCAGACTGCTGAGTTACTCCAACACTTTGTGTCTATCATTTTGGCCTTGGTTGATATCAATACAGCTGCTGACCAGCAGAGGTCACTGGATATTAATCAGTTGAAGGAGACCAGGGTGATTTTCAATTGTCACCACAGTCTGTGAAGATTGAGGGCTAATACACCAGAGAAACTAAATCTCGGATCTTCTGACATGGAACGGCTTTACAATCTGTACAATGATCAATTGCTTCATTATCACCATGGCACAGGTGTAATTATTTGCTATACTCAACAGGACTGAGACACAAGTGTCATTCTGTGTGAACTAGACGGACATTTTGTTTTGTACAGAATCTCTGTGGAATCTGATCCCTCAATAATACAAAACTGCCACGAATTTCAAAAACGTTCCAGATAAAAACAAAAATCATAAAATGAAGCCAACACAGCAAAACATCAATTTTTGACACTTTCGGAACTGAATGTGGATTGTCTAAACTGTACATGAACACTGCAGATATTTTCCCAAGGCATGCCAGTACAACCTAAGAAGCTTTTATTAACCAAGAGGAGAAATCTGAAAGTTTGCTCCTTGATGAACTAGTAAAAGCAGCTCAGTACAAGTTTAGGAAGGAATTGCAGATGCTGGTTTACACCACGGATAGACAGAAAATACTGGAGTATACTGGAGGTGATAACAAAGGGATACGAACAGTGAAACTAGCAGGACGACGAGGGTGGAGGAGGAGCAGAGAGAGAGAATGCAAGGGTTACTTGAAATTAGAGAAATCAATATTCATATGGCGGGGTTGTAAAATATAAGGTGCTGTTCCTTCAATTTGTGTGTGGCCTCACTCTGACAGTGGTGGAGGTCCCAGACAGAAAGGTCAGTGTGGGAATGCAAAGGGGTGTTAAAATGTTTGGCAACCTGGAGGTTTCGTAGGCCAAGGCTGACTGAGGTGTTCAGCGAAACGATTGCCAGTCCAGTCAGTACAAGGTTACATGTCTAAGGTTCTTTCCGAGTGATTATTTTGTCCACTTGGTTCCAACAGTGTTAACAGTTTGTGCGAATGAATAAAATTTAAGATTCGGGAAAGACATTTTGTTCGAATGTATTTGAGGACTTTGCTTTTACCATGAGGGAAATTAAATGTTCGTGGACCAAAAATGCTACCTACTGGATAGATCACCTGATTAAAAACCAGTTCCATTCGGCTCCTAGTGCTTGGCACATATAATTGATGTCTACATTTCTGCAGTGGGTTCAGTGGCTCATTACTCTAGAAAAAGCAATGGCAACGCCCCCCCCCCCCCCCCCCCCCCCCAGTGTTCTACATCTGGTCTGACATTTTTCAGTCTGACATTTTGCACATTGACTTTGTAAAGATGCAGAAGAAAAAATGCTTGAAATATTTGTGAAGTTATAGGTGGTGCAATAGCTTTTTTTATTGAAGGCTTGGCTCTGCGACGCACAGGTTAATCATGTAACTGTGTAGGAAGCACAAGATACTGTGACACTCTGCAAGTGCTTTGTGAATTATTTACTCCCATCGGCCACAATGTTATTTAACCCATTTGGCCTAAGGAACAGAAAAGCAACCCCTTCCCTTCAACTCCATCTATTGATTTTCTAACACTGGTTGCCTGATTTCCAGAACACACTGTAAACACCACACATCATGACGAGCAGCATGCAGAGAATCTTAATAGTCAATGCACAACTGCAATACACAGGGACATTGTTGGAATCTCATTCATGTTGCTTTAGAAGCCCTTGGAAATGTTAAAGTGAAAAACATCAATAACTCGGGCAATGTACACTTGTGAAGAATGTGTCTAAAGATATTAATATGTTAGAATCCCTCTGGCAATGGTGTATACTTTAAATCTGAACACTTATCATTAAAAGTTTACCACTAGATTTACCTCCAGATTTAATAAGGAGATGATACACTTGTGATTGCAATTCAGATCACTGATTAGTTGAATAATAAACTGAAATGCTCTCCTAAACTAAATACAGTTTATAATGGAAGTACAAAGAGCACAGTTATAGAAGTCAATGTGCACATCAGAATCTATCTGAAGGGTTAAAACCCATAACGTCACCGTTCCATGTTCTCCAGGATGCTGCCTGACCCGCTGAGTTGCTGCAGCACTTTATGTCTTTTTTTTGCACATTGACTTTGTAAAGTCCACATTTGATGTGGATTCAATAGTTCAATGCCGCTAACACTGGGAGAACAGAGATGCTAAGCTTGCTGACGAATAACTTAATTTGACACATTTTACAGATACGGTAAATTGATTATAAAAGGAGTATCTTTGAGACAATGGTGCAGAAATGACTGACTGCAGAAAGGTATCAGAGAAATGATCAGGTTTGCAGGAAAGTAACAAACAAAATCAATTTCAACAACCAAGAGGTGATGCATTTTATACGATTAAAGGGAATTAATAACAAATGGTATATTATTATAAAATGCAGAGGAAAAGAGGCACCTGAGACTTCACATCCACACTTCTTTGAAAACAGGGAGATAAGTTGGTTAAGAAAGCATGAGTAACAAGTCCCTTTATTGTTTGAGACGGAATATAAAAACAAAGATATTATACTGGAATTGTAAAGGACATAAGCTAGGGAGTAGTTTAGTTTAGAGATACAGCGCGGAAACAGGCCCTTCGGCCCACTGAGTCTGGGCCGACCAGCGATCGTCACCCCGACACTAGCACTATCCTACACACCTGGGGCCATTTCCCATCATTACCAAAGCCAATTAACCTACAAACCTGGACGTCTTTGGAGTGTGGGAGGAAACTGGGGCACCTGGGGAAAACCCACGTGGTCACGGGGAGAACGTACAAACTCCGTACAGACAGCACCCGTAGTCAGGATGGAACCCGGGTCTCTGATGCTGTAAGGCAGCAACTCTACCGCTGTGCCATAGTGCTGTTCCTGCATTAGTACTGGAGTACAGTTCCAATCACCACATTAAAGGAAGTATATCATCTGACTAGGATGCACGAAGAAGATGTAAGGGTATGTTTTAGGGCTTTAGAGGGGAGATTGGGATAGGCTGGAGTCAATTTCCTTGTGTGAGACGATGAGGCAAAGATTAGCTTGAAGGTGTGAAATTTGAAGGGTCAAATTAAAGTGGGTGAAAACAACCTATTTCCTTGAGTAAAACGGTCAATATTCAGGGTGCAAAGACATAGATCAATTCACAATAAGATTCAAAGGGAGTAGAAGATTTTTTTTCAAGCCAAGGATGGTGGGTCTGAAACTCACTGTGGAGTACAGTGAGAAAGGCAGAAAGCATTGTCATGTTTAAGAAGTATTCCCACATGCACTTGAAATTCTGTAACCTTCAGGGCTATGTGGCGTTATTCTGTAACCTTCAGAGCTGCAAAGTGGCGTTAGACCGCATAACTCTTTCCTGACTGATACAGGCGTGACAGGTCCTATAGTTCCCTCCTGAGCCATAACATTTAAATTTTTTATGATTAGCATGCCCTGAAGTTCAAAACAATTGAACAGCAAGAGAATGAAGTACCCAAAAGCTGTACGTCTGGGGAAATGAGTAGTTTTGATGAAAGCAGGAACATTATCAGAGCAAAGAGATATGCTGAACTTCAGGGAAAGAGGATTCCATGGAAGATAGACACATAAAGCTGGAGTAACTCTGCGGGTCAGGCAGCATTTCTGGAGAAATGGTAACGTTTTGGGTTGAGACCCTTCTTCAGACTGAGAGTCAGGAGACAAGGAACTGAGAGATATTGTAATGTCCCGTCATATCTGTTAGTCTTGTGTCATGTTCTGTGTTTAGATTCTCATTTCAGGTCCCTTGACTTCCTGCCATTGTAATTGTTAGCCCCGCCTTGATTGTTTCCACCTGTGTGCCCTTACCTCATGTATATATAGTCCACGCCTCCCTTTGTCCTGTGCCAGTTCGTATTGTGATTCATGTGCTCTGATTCATGTGCTCTGATTCATGTGCTCTGATTCATGTGCTCTCGGTCGTAGTATAGCTAGTAAGTAATTTTTGTAACTAATGTTTTTGTAGCTGAGTAAGTTTAGAGTTTTTGGTTCGAATCGCAGTGTTCTTTAATGTGAAAATTAAAGAACGCCTTTATTTTCTCCAAATTGACTCTTGTGTGTGAGTCGTGCGTTTGAGTCCAGTTCCTGTGTGCCCCAGAGCATAACAGATATGAAAAGGAACATAGAACAAATTAATGAACGATATGCAAAAAGACAGATCAAAGCCAGCAATGATGATCGGTGAATTTAATCTTGGACCAGCCAAATTGGTAGCAGTGCTGAGGAAGAGGATTTCCTGGAATGTATATGGGATGGTTTTTTAACCCAATATGTCGAAGAACCGACTAGAGGACAGGACATCCTAGACTGAGTATTGTGTAATGAGGAAGGATTAGTTAGCGATCTTGTTGTGCAAAACCCCTTGGGCAACTGTGACCATAATGTGGTGGAATTCTGCATTAGGATGGAGAGTGACACAGTTAATTCAGAGACTGGGTCCTGAACTTGAATAAAGGAGACTTTGAAGATATGAGACAGGAATTGGCTAGGATAGACTGGCAAATTATACTTAAAGGGTTGACAATGGAGATGCAATGGCAAAGATTTAAAGACTGCATGATGAACTCCAGAAATTGTTCATCCCCTGTCTGGCGAAAAAATAAAAGGCGGCTCAACTATGGCTAATGAGGGGAGTCAAGGATAGTGTTAAATCCAAGGAAAAAACATAAATTTGCCAGAGGAAGCAGCAAACCGGAGGACTGGGAGAAATTTAGAACTCAACAGAGGAGGACAAAGGGGTTAATTAAAAGGGGGTAAAAGAGCATGAAAGAAAGCTTGCGGGGAATATAAACACTGAATCTAAAAGCTTCTTTAGATATGAAAAAAGGAAAAGATTAGTGAAGACAAATGTAGGTGCCTTACAATCAGAGACAGGTGAATTTATAATAGGAAACAAGGAAAAAAGCAGAACAGTTAAACAAATACTTTGGTTCTGTCTTCATTAAGGAAGACACAAACAATCTACCGGAAATACTAGGGGACCGAGGATCAAGTGGGAGGGAGGAACTGAAGGGAATACACAATACTCAGGAAATGCTGTTAGGTAAAGTGTTGGAGGATTATATGCTGTGTAATCCTCCAACACTTTCGCCACCTCCAATGGGATCCCACTACTGGCCACATCTTCCCATCTCCACCCCTTTTGGCTTTCCGCAGAGACCATTCCCTCTGTAACTCTCTGGTTTACTCGTCCCTTCCCACCCAAACCACCTCCTCCCCAGGTACTTTCCTCTGCAACTGCAGAAGATGCAACACCTGTCCCTTTACCTCCCCCCTCGACTCCATCCAAGGACCCCAACAGTCTTTACAGGTGAGGCAGAAGTTCACTTGCACCTCCTCCAACCTCATCTACTGTATCCGCTGTTCCAGGTATCAACATCTGTACATCGGCAAGACCAAACGCAGGCTCGGCGATCGTTTCGCTGAACACCTCCGCTCAGTCCGCCTTAACCTACCTGATCTCCAGGTTGCTCAGCACTTTAAGTCCCTCTCCCATTCCCAATCTGACCTTTCTGTCCTGGGTCTCCTCCATTGTCAGAGTGAAGCCCAGTGCAAATTTGAGGAACAGCACCTCATATTTCGCTTGGGTACCTTATACCCCAGCGGTATGAACATTAACTTATCTAACTTCAAATAGCCCTTGCTTTCCCTCTCTCCCCATCCCCTCCCCCTTCCCAGTTCTCCCACCAGTCTTGCTGTCACCAACTACATCCTATCTCTGTCCCTCCCCCCCCCTGACATCGGTCCGAAGAAGGGTCTCGACCCGAAACAACACCCATTCCTTCTCTCCAGAGATGTTGCCTGTCCCGCTGAGTTACTCCAGCGTTTTGTGTCTACCTTGATTTAAACCAGCATCTGCAGTTCTTTCCTACACATTATCTGAATTGTGTCATATTAGGAAAAGGTGAGGTGCAATGAGACCTGGATGTGCTTGTACATCAGTCACTGAAAGGAAACATGCAGGTACAGCAGGTGAAGAAAGTTAATGGCATGTTGGCCTTCATTGCGAGAGGATTTGAGGTTAGGAGCAAGGAGGTCCTATTGTAGTTGTACAGGGCTCTGGTGAGATCGCACCTGGAGTATTATGTGCAATTTTGGTCTAATTTGAGGAAGGATATTATTGCTATTGAGAGAGTGCAGCCTAGGTTCACCAGGTTAATTCCCGGGATGGTGGGACTGACATATGATGAAAGAATGGGTAGACTGGGCTTGTATTCACTGGAATTTAGAAGGATGAGAGGGGATCTTATAGAAACACATTCTTAAAGGATTGGACAAGCCAGATGCATGAAAAATGTTCCAGATGTTGGTGGAGTCCAGAACCAGGGGTCACTGTTTAAGAATAAGGGGTAGGCCATTTAGGACTGAGATGAGGAAAAACGTCTTCACCTAGAGAGTTGTGAATCTGTGGAATTCTCTGCCACATAAGGCAGTGGAGGCCAATTCAGTGGATGTTTTCAAGAGAGAGTTAGATTTAGCTCTTCGGGCTAAAAGAATCAAGGGATATGGGGAAAAAGCAGGAACAGGGTACTGATTTTAGATGATCAGCCATAATCATATTGAATCGAAAGGCCAAATGGCCTACACCGCAGCTATTTTTTCTATGTTTCTACGTTTCTAATGAAGATCAAGAAAAAGTGGAGCACACAATGGTCCGTTGTTTGCCATGGAGAAGGTGATGAGTGATACAAACAGTGAAACTCAGCAGGACGACAGTGAAACAAGTACAATGCCTAGGATGGGGGAGGAATTGGGAGGGATGGGGAGAGAGAGGGCATGCAAGAGTCACTTGAAGTTAGAGAAATCAATATTCATACCGCTGAGTTGTAGTGTTAGAGACTAAGCAAACTGCGCTAAGACACAAAATGCTGAAGTAACTCAACGGGTTCCTGGAGAACATGGATGGATGACGTTTTGGGTTTGGGACTTCTTTCCAGCCTGAAGAAAGGACCCAACCTAGAACATCACCTATACATTTTCACCACAGATATTGGCTGACCCGTTGAGTTACTCTAGCATTTTGTGTCAATCTTTGGTATAAACCAATATCCGCAGCCATCTTCTATTACATTTTAATATACTTGATTCAGTTTTAATATGCTTCTTAATTTGTCCTGCAGGAAAGAGAGCTCTAGCTGTGAGAAAGCCAAGAAAACAAAGCAGCTTATTTTGTAAACTCCTCTCTGATTATCCAAACAGTACCAGGACACACAGGCCTCGACGGTCACAAAGGAACAGTCTTTAGAGGAGCTGAGAGCTGCAATACATCTATATCAGTGAAAGGACAAAGATGATTGGAAGAGTTCAAATGCAGATGTTGAGACTAGAAATTAAAGATGAGCAAAGCATCACATAGAAGAGAGGTAGACATCGGAAAATTCACAAGACAGACATTAAATGCTGGAGTAACTCAGTGGGCCAGGCGCCATCTCTGGAGAATATGGATAGGTGACGTTTCATATCGAGACCATTCTTCACACTCAAGGGTCCCAACCTGAAATGCCACCTATCCATTGATAGAGATGCTGCCTGACCCGCTGAGTTACTCCAGCATTTTGTGTCTATCTTTGGCCCACCAAGTCCGTGCCGGCCAGCGATCACCACACACTAACATTATCCTACACACACTGAGGACAATTTACAATTTTATCAAACCAATTAGCCTACAAACCTGTACATTTTTGGAGCGTGGGAGGAAACCGGAGCTCCCGGAGAAAACCCAGGCAGGTCACGGGGTGAACGTACAAACTCCATACAGACAATATCCATAGTCAGGACTGAACCCGGGTCTCTGGCGCTGTAATACAGCAACTCTACCACTGCATCACTGTGCCGCCTGAGCTGACACTGTGGATGCATATTATCAATAGACAATAGACAATAGGTGCAGGAGGAGGCCATTCGGCCCTTCGAGCCAGCACCGCCATTCAATGTGATCATGGCTGATCATTCTCAATCAGTACCCCGTTCCTGCCTTTTCCCCATACCCCCTGACTCCACTATCCTTAAGAGCTCTATCTAGCTCTCTCTTGAATGCATTCAGAGAATTGGCCTCCACTGCCTTCTGAGGCAGAGAATGCCACAGATTCACAACTCTCTGACTGAAAAAGTTTTTCCTCATCTCAGTTCTAAATGGCCTACCCCTTATTCTTAAACTGTGGCCCCTTGTTCTGGACTCCCCCAACATTGGGAACATGTTTCCTGCCTCTAACGTGTCCAACCCCTTAATAATCTTATCCAGGAGAAACACAATATATTTCATGGTGTATCTGGCCCATTTTATTTATTGAATAATTACACTTTTACATAGATCATTGGTTATTAGTGAGTTAACTAAATAATCTCTTATCAAAATATTCTAGTAACAATAACATTATTCAATGAGCTGTTCAGTTAAATACATCCCATTACTAATTGCAACTACATGGAAATTGCTGAATCAACATCTTCCAAAAACTAAAATCAGGGTGAAGGCTTTGGATTGTGGTTTTTATTGGTTTTCTGTTCAAGGCAACCATTTCAAATAATTTTAATTACAGTGTCATTTTAGGAAAGTAGATTACTCTAGACGACAAAAGAGGCAAATCGTCAACAGGGAGTTTCCATTACAAAACGGAGCTTTGCAATATCACATATAGTCAAATATTAAAACCACAGCTTTCGTGAAGCAGTGTGAAGTGTAGGGTGAAGTATTACTGAGGCAGCGTGAAGTGTAGATGGAGTCAATGGAAGGGAGATTAGTTTGTGTGATGGTCTGGGCTACATGCAACAATCTCTGCAATTTCTTGCGGTCTTGGAAGGAGCTATTCCCTCTCTTCCATTTTAATATTAGTCCCTATCCTCACCGCTTACGTTTCTCGCAAAGTTTCTTTGCTTTCAAACATTCAATCAAACAAATCATTGCCTGACTTTCTATCCATAGTATCTTCTTCTCAATATATCTTTCTAGACTTCTCAGATCTCAAAGGGACTGGCACAGTTAAAAACTGTAAGCTTGTTATTTGATCGACTGAATGGTTAAAGGAAATGAGAGTTGTGGAAAGCTTTCAAGTAAAAGCTTTTTAAGTTTCATTAAGAGTCGGATGACCAACAATAATTGCATGGGCTACATTAAAAGATTCTCAAAGGCAGGTTGAAAGGACTCTTGGTGAATGATAGTGCAGTATCTGTAGACTTTTCATGTTGTTACTTACATAAACGCAAAACTAAAGGTATCCTTTGAACCTTAGTCCTTCCTTTGCTGTAAGCAGCATCTTAGCCAGACCTCAGTGGCTGGTACAATAATGTACCAAGGTCACACCATGTGTGGCATTCTCAATGCTTCAGAGTACACTTACACTTAAAATACAAGAAATTGCTTGTGCGTTAAGAGGTAAATAAACCCTCATAAATCATCAACTATTTACGTAAATGATGTTTTACAATAGGTTAACTACTGTTTACATTTTGTATTCACTGTTAGCAGTGTAACTAGATTATAAATTCAATCCAGCTGTTCTTGACTTTTGAGCTCTTTTTAACAGAAAAGATGGATGTGCCATCCCTGAAATGTCTGTTCTGGGTACACCCAAATCTGGTGGATGACCTCCTCATCTGGACTTTGGCGAAGTCCCGATGATTTCCAAAGTCCTGATCTCTATTTAAATCAACATGTGCAGTCCCTTCCTACACATGTTTACGTTGCACTTTGCCATCCTCCTCGATTAGCTTGCTCTTTCTCTCCAGCTTCCTTTCTCCTTCCTGTAGATCATTCTCACATGCACTCCCCCACTTTGCCCTCACATCTTTCTGTCTCCCTTCAAATGTGTTGTTCTCATTCCATCTCAAGTTTGTATTCCATTCTGAAAATTAAGAAAGAATTGATGCTAGAATTCAGAAATTAAAACAGAAGATGCTGTCGATACTCAAGACATCAAGAAGGATCTAAGAAAGGGAAGCAAAGCTAACATCTTCTGCTTGTGAGATTCATTCTTCACTTTAGACTTTAAAGATACAGTGCGGAAACACTACCACTAACCTGCACTCTAGGGACAATTTATAATTTTGCCAAAGTCAATTAACCTACAAACTGTACGCCTTTGGAGTGTGGGAGGAAACCGGAGCACCAGGGGAAAACCTGTGCGGTTACAGGGAGAACATAGAAACTCCGTACAGGCAGCAGCCAGAGACAAGATCAAACCCGGGTCTTTGACGCAACTCTACCGCTGCACCACTATGCCGCCCATCTTTTCAAAGATACTATCTGACCAACTGAATGTTTTCATATGTTGTCATTTTTATTGTTTTATTTATCCATTCACTTTGTGTGAATCCCACAATTTTTCTTTTCTCATTCTCCATTCATATTCCATCTGTTCTTTCTCTCTCTCTCTCTTTCATCCTTGCTCTCCCTCTCTCCCACTTTCTCTCTCTCTCTCTCTCTTTTTCTTTTCTCTCTCTTTTTCTTTTCCCTCTCTCTATCTCCCTCTCTCTCTCTTATTTTGTCCTTCCCAAGGAAGAGTTGTTTTCTTTTCTTTTGAGGTTTTTTTTTTCTCTCTGTGTTTATTTCCCTTCCAATTATTCCATCTGTACCCATGGAGTTTTTAATGCAATTTTCATTGCTCCCAGTTCAGTGGTACTCATAACTGGCTGGGAAGCAGAGCTATGAAAATAATGGGCAGACTGCCTTGAGAACCTCGACGATGCAGCTTGTTTGCAAACCAAGGTGCACAGAATTAAGAGTTACGAGAATACAGTGTTTATTTTTGTTGAACATATTGTGCCAGTAGGAAGAGGAACCCTACACAAGACGGTTCCCCACAAGACAGAAATGTGTAAAATTAGCGCTGTAGCATTAGTCTGTTGCTGCAGGTTGAGAATTGATTGCATGCCTGTAGGCAGGAGGGTGTCGGCAATGGATTTAGATCTTCCCGAAGACTTGTCAAAGGCAGAAGTAGTGACGAGCAGTTCCTTTCTCCCCAGTAACGACAAGCAGTTCTTTAATCCCCAGTGAATAGTGCAAAAGATTGCCAGCTCGCCTGACCCAGGCAGACATGCTGCTTTGCTCAAATAATGTCTGAACAGCTCCGGCTGCGGCAGGATTCACTGCGTACACAAATACAGCATGCCCTGTGGGTGAACATCCGGCAATCACCTGCACTCACTCATTTTGAATAAGTAGAAATATTTTCCATGCCATTTCATGAAACTTTAGACTTTAGAGATATAGCCAATTAATCTACAAACCTGTACGTCTTAGGAGTGTGGGAGGAAACCGGAGCATCCGGAGAAAACGTGGTCACGGTGAGAACGTACAAACTTCGTACAGACAGCATCCGTAGTCAGGATCTAATTCCGTTCTGTGGTGCTGTAAGGCAGCAACTCCACCACTGTGCTGCCCTGTGCTGCTGTTTAAGATTGCAAATAACAGCGTGGCTGCAAACACATCTATTTATTTGATAATTAAAGAATCTCTTGCTTTTACGTTCAATAGAGCCATGCTCAAACCTATTAATTGAAAGAGTGCCACACCTCTGACGTGAAGCCACAAGTACATGTGCATCATAACTAGCTGTTGTGGCACAAGCAAAGGTAAGGGGTTCTGAGGCCTTCTTTGCAAATTGTTCAGAGAGCCACGACCCAATATTAAAATGCACTGAAGCCAACACAGGGTCAGCTGTATTCAGGAAACCAGATCCATCTGCTGTTCAACAGATGGTTAAACTGACCACTGAAATTCACCATCACTTAATTCAAACCGAAAGCAAGATTTACAGAGGTGTGCCTCAAAAGCCTACGTTATTACTCAAAAGCCATATCCCATCCTTCAATCTGACACCATAATCCCATTCCTCTAACATCTTCCTGATGATCAGATCATCCACATCCATCCTAATAGCCCTGAATCAATTAAAGCTGATGCTCAAATTTGTTCGCATTACTAAGTATGTTGGCGACTAGGGTTATTCAACGTGCTGTCAAGGTGCATTATTTTGCAGATGCTTTCTTCTTGAGTTGGATATAGAAGAGATTACAAACACTTGGTTGGATTCAAGGAACTGCAGATGGTGGAATCACAGCTCTTTTCTTCTTATCCAAAACAGCCTTTTGTTTCCTTTTCATCTCTGATCTCTGTCCACATCATCTGCCAATCAGCCCCTCCCACCTGTATCCATCCATGACTTTCCAGGCTTTGTCCCACCCCCACCTCTCTTTCAGCTTCCTGCTCCCTACTGCAATCTGACGAAAGGTCCCGACCCAAAACATCACCTATCCATGTCCTCTAAAGATCTGCCCAACTCACTGAGGGACTTCAGCACTGTGCTTTTTTGCTCATAAACACGTGGGTGTAAGTAACAAGGAGCTGCAGATAGAGTCATAGAGTCAAAGAGTCATACAGCAGGGAAACAGGCCTTTCAACCCAACTTGCCCACACTGACCAACATGTTCCATCTACTTTAGTCCCACGTCCCCACGTTTGGCCCATAACCATCAAAATACAGAGAATACAGAATACAGAATATACAGAATACAGAATACTGAGCCTTTATTTGTCATTCGGTACCGAAGTACCGAACAAAATTACGTTACCAGCAGTCACACAAAAGAAGAAACACAAGACACATAACCCCAACACAAACACCCATCACAGTGATTCCAAACACCCCCCCACTGTGATGGAGGCAACAAAACTTTCGCTCTCTTCCCCACGCCCAAGTCCCCGCAGCCGAGCCACACCGGGCGCCGAAACATCCCACGGCCGAGCCGGGCAACGGAAGGCCCCGCGGCCGTACCGTGCGCAGCTAAGTCCCGCGGCCGAGCCGCGCCGGGCGATGGAAGGCACCGCAAAACCTATCCTATCCATGTACCCGTCCAATTGTCTCTTAAATTTTATTATGAAGGTAGACACAAAATGCTGGAGTAACTCAGCGGGTCAGGCAGCATCTCAGGAGAGAAGGAATGGGGTGACGTTTCGGGTCGAGACCCTTCTTCAGACTAAATTTTATGATAGTTCCTGCTCTAATTACATCCTCCAGCAGCTCGTTCCATGTACCAACCACTCTTTGTGTAAAAAAGATACGCCTCAGGTTCCTATTAAATCTTTCCCCCCTCACTTTAATGTAGGGATCTTATGTGGGAAACAAGGTGCTGGAGCAACACAGGTTTAGCTTGGCGATGGTCAGGTCTGTTTTTTTAAATGTTATACTTGATCAGATTTCTATTTCAAGCCTGATCTTAGCATGAAAGAGTTCCCACGGTATAAGCTAGTCTACTGATTGTCAGAGTAGCAATTGAATTATGTATTCAATGCTGTGAAGGTCTATGCGGATTTGTTTCATTCAAGAGTTCTGCTGATTAATCAGCCACATAAAGATTGAGACTGAATCTTCTATGTTCATTGCTATCCAAGGTTTACTTTGCTGTGTCACTCTGAAGTTAAAAATAAATCTTCCGACTCATTTTAGACAGGTTAATAAACCCTGTCAGTGGCTTTTTCCATCCTTCAATGCAGACAGAAGAACAACATAATAGTCAACTTGCCCTGCACATCCCCATTCAACCTTGCACCTCTCACCTTAAAGCTACGCCCTCTCGTCTTTGACATTTCCACTCTGGGGAAAAAGGTTCAGACTGTCTACCCTATCTATGACTCTCACAATTTTATATACTTTCCATCATGTCTCACCTCAACCTCCGATGCTCCAGGTTTGTCTAACCTCTCCTATGCCAATCTGCTTCAATGCTCCGATGCTCCAAGTTTGTCTAACCTCTCCTATGCCAATCTGCTTCAAGTGATTCACTTGCACCATACTCGAGTTCAACTTTGGATCCCAGCAAGCAATTACTTTTCCTCACTTCGTTGCAAAAATAGGCCGCTAATGGTATTTATTAAAAGACTTAGTTACCCGGCAGGAAAGAAAAGATTAAAATGTCTTCAAACCTTTCAGCACTGCACCCGAAGCTGGGGTAAGCTTTGGCTAGCAATGTACATTTTTTACAAATGGCTTTACAAGTAAAACACAATTATAAATCAATAATAAGATGTATTCAGTGATTCTTGTGGGAAATTAGTTTTTGCTCTTAGAGTATTTGAGTTTGCTATTTTGATGCTGTGGCCCAAAGGTTCCTGTAGATTTGAGATCAGGAAAGTATATAGTGCAAATATCAAATTCTCAAATAGAAAATGTTTTTGTTCATTCAAATTCATTTACAAATGGGAAAGCACTGCTAAAATATTAGTCGCAAAGATGTTCAAAATCTGATTTTAGTTGTGAAAGTTAATTGTCTGGTAATTAAAAATTACCTCGGCAGAATGTTATTTACAGTACCAGAGACTTGGTTTCAATCCTGACCTGGGTGTCCTAGTGCATCAGTCACTGAAAGGAAGCATGCAGGTACAGCAGGCAGTGAAGAAAGCCAATGGAATGTTGGCCTTCATAACAAGGGGAGTTGAGTATAGAAGCAAAGAGGTCCTTCTGCAGTTGTACAGGGCCCTAGTGAGACCACACCTGGAGTACTGTGTGAAGTTTTGGTCTCCAAATTTGAGGAAGTATATTCTTGCTATTGAGGGCGTGCAGCGTAGGTTTACTAGGTTAATTCCCGGAATGGCGGGACTGTCATATGTTGAAAGACTGGAGTGACTAGGCTTGTATACACTGGAATTTAGAAGGATGAGAGGGGATCGAAACGTATAAGATTATTAAGGGGTTGGACATGTTAGAGGCAAGAAATATGTTTCCAGTGTTGGGGGAGTCCAGAACAAGGGGCCACAGTTTAAGAATAAGGAGTAGGCCATTTAGAACTGAGATGAGGAAAAACTTTTTCAGTCAGAGAGCTGTGAATCTGTGGAATTCTCTGCCTCAGAAGGCAGTGGAGCCCAATTCTCTGAATGCATTCAAGTGAGAGCTAGATAGAGCTCTTAAGGATAGCGGAGTCAGGGGGTATGGGGAGAAGGCAGGAACGGGGTACTGATAGACAATGATCAGCCATGAGCACATTGAATGGCGGTGCTGGCTCGAAGGGCCGAATGGCCTCCTCCTGCACCTATTGTCTATTGTCTATTGAGTGCTGTCTGTGTGGAGTTTGCACATTCACCCTGTGTCCACGTGGGTTTTCACCAGGGTGCACTGGTTTTATCCCATATCCCAAAGACGTGCAAGTTTGTAAGTTAATTGGTTTCTGTGTTCCCCGAGTGTGTAGGATGTGAAAAGGGGATAACATAGAACTATCATGAACAGGTGATTGATGATCAGCACGAACTTGGAACAAAGGGTCTGTTTCTACGTTGTATCATTAAACTAAATTGAACTACAATTTATACCACATACCACAAAAATTTAACTGAAAATGTTTCAATGTCTCAAAAGATTATCTGCAGAATATAGGCAAATTGTTTCCATACTGATCTTTTTTCAATATGTTTGAATTCACTATTGTTGAGCTACTTTCTTGAATTTATTTAAAAAAATAGTATTCACACCATGACAAAAGGTTCTAACTTCCTTTTGTGTGAGTTGAAAAATCGGGATTTTAACTGTTGATACCTTGAAAATAGAATATAGAATAGTACAGGCCTTCAACTCACTATGTCTGTGTAAACATGATGCCACTTTTAACCATCTCTATCCAAAAGCCTTTTAAATGCCACTATTGTCTCCTCAACTCCCCTGGCACTGGGTTCCATGCACCCACCACCCTATGTGTAAAAATGTGCCCCACACATGTCCTTTAAATTTTCCCCCTCTGTCAAAGCTATGTCCTCTATTCTTTGATATTACACCCTGGGAAAAAGGTTCTGACTATCTCCCCTGTCTATGCCTGGTAATTTTATATACGTCTTTCAGGTCTCCTCTCACCCACTGATGCTGCAGAGAAAACAATCCTACTTCGGCCAACCTTTTCTAAGAGTTTATACAATCTAAACCAGATAGCATTCTGGTAAACCTATTCTGCACCATCTCCGAAGCCTCCACATCCTTCCTATAATGTGGCAACAAGAACTGCACACAATACTCCAAATGCAGCCTAACCAATGTTTTATAAAGCTGCAACATGACTTCCTGACTCTTATAGTCAATGCCATGACCAAGTAAGGCAAGCCTCTTCAACACACTTGTATAGCCACTTTTAGGGAGCTATGGAGTTGGACCCCAAAATCCCTCAGTACGTCAATGCTATTCAGGGTCTTGTCATTATCTGTATACTTTCCCCCTTACATTTGACCTCCCGAAGTGCAACTCAACACACTTGCTTAGCTTAAACTTCATCTGCTATTATTCCACTTTTTCTGCAACTAATCTATACCCTGCTCTTTGACAGCCTCCTTCAAAGGCTGCAAGTCCACCAATTTTGCTGTCCATATTTCCATGCAATTCCATTGAGTTAATCTGCGACTTCATACCCACTATCAATTTAACAGCAGAATTGAAGACATGGGAGTCAGACATGATTGTTAGTTAGTTAGCTTAGTTTATTGTCACGTGTACCGAGGTACAGTGAAAAGCTTTTGTTGCTTGCTAACAAGTCAGCAGAAAGACAATATGCGATTACAATCGATCGATTTACAGTGTATAGATACACGATAAGGGAATAACGTTTAGTGCAAGGTAGAGCCAGCAAAGTCCGATCAAGGATGGTTCGTGGGTCACCAAAGAGGTCATAAAGTGATAGAGTGATACAGTGTTGAAACAGGCCCTTTGGCCCAACTTGCCCACATCGGCCAACATGTCTCAGCTACACTAGTACCACTTGCCAGCATTTGGTCAATATCCCTCCAAACCTGTCCTATCCATGTACCTGTCTAACTGCTTCTTAAATGTTGGGATAGTCCCTGCCTCAACTACCTCCTCTAGCAGCTTGTTCCATACATCCACCACCCTTTATGTGGAAAACGTTACCCCTCAGATTCCTATTAAATCTTTTCCCCTTCACCTTAAACCTCTGTCCTCTGGTCCTCGATTCACTTACTCTGGGCAAGAGACTCTGTGCATCTACCTGATCTATTCCTCTCATGATCTTATACACCTCTATAAGATCACCCCTCATCCTCCTGCGCTCCAATGAATAGAGTCCCAGCCGACTCAACCTCTGCCTATACCTCAGATCCTCTAGTCCTGAAACATCCTCGTAAATCTTCTCTGTATCCTTTTCAGCTTGACAACATCTTACCTACAACACGGTGCCCAGAACTGAACACAATACTCTAAATGTGGCCTCACCAATATCTTATACAACTCCAACATGACCACCCACCTTCTATATTCAATACCCTGACTGATGAAGGCCAATGTGCCAAAAGCCTTTTTGACCATCCGATCTACCTGCGACTCCACCTTCAAGGAACCATGCACAACCATGCACAACCAAGGAGCTGATTGTGGACTTCAGAAGGGCTAAACATCCAAGGGCGTACACGCCACTGGAGATAAATGGGTCTATTGTGGATAGGGTGAGCAGTTTTAAATACTTGGGAGTCCGCATCGCAGAGGATCTGACGTGGGCAACGCACATTGCCGCACTGGTGGGTAAGGCTAAGCAGCGCCTTTACCACCTTAGACAACTGAGGAAATTCAGAGTGTCTCTGAGGATCCTTCATTGCTTCTACTCTGGGGCTGTAGAGAGCATCCTGTCCGGCAACATTACAGTCTGGTTTGGGAACAGCTCTGCCCAGGACAGGATGGCCCTGCAGAGAGTAGTGCGTTTGGCAGAACGCACCATGGGAACTACACTCGTCCCCCTGCAGGACCTATACATCAGGAGGTGCAGATCCAGAGCAAGCAAGATCATGAGGGACCCCTGCCACCCCAGTAACGGACTGTTCCAGATGCTATGATCAGGCAAACGCCTCCGCTGTCACGCTGTGAAAACGGAGAGGATGAGACGGAGCTTCTTCCCACAGGCCATCAGGACTGTCAACTTTTATAACCCCAGAGACTAAATTTTTGTCGACTCTAATAGTAACTTATTAACTTTATTTATATGCTGTAATTGTAATTCTTTTTGTGCACAACCCGCAGGCATTGCCACTTTCATTTCACTGCACATCGTGTATGTGTATGTGACAAATAAATTTGACTTGACTTGATTTGACTTGACCTGCACTCCTAGATCCCTCTGTTCTCCAACACCCCCCAAACCCCACTATTCACTGTGTAGGTCCTGCCCTTACTGGACTTCCCAAAATGCAACACCTCACATTTCTATGTATTAAATTCCATCAACCATTCCTCAGCCCACCTGGCCAATCGATGAAGTTCCTGTTGCGATTTTTTACAACCATCTTTACTATCTGCAAAACCACCCACTTTTGAATCATCTGCAAACTTGCTAATCTTGCCTTGTATGTTCTCATCCAAAACATTGATATTCTAGTCCAGTAGAGCATTTCCATACCACCCCTGGTTAACAGTTGTGCAAAAATAGTCTACTAGGCCAGCATGCAAGGGGTGCCATGTTTGGTGCCTTCCTTGCCCATATCAAGCCTTGCGCGACAGAAAATTCCAGATCTTTGCTTTGCTGACATTGACAACTCCTGAGTTTCTGAGTTTCACTCTGACAGTTACAATGCCATCAGGGGCATTTAACTGAAGCATTGTCTCAGACTTGCTATTTGATTGTCCATGTATTTGGTACTGGATGCTAATGTTCATTGCTCAATCATTTATTTTCTATACTAATGTGTGCAATTAGTTTTCCAGTGGATTTTAATTTCCTCCTTCATACTGTTGCATGAGGCAATAAACTAGTCCACAGCCAAGAAATTAATTTGGTAACTCCCTCTTAAGCCTTTGGCAATGCCACTTTCAAGCCACGCTGTCCATTAAGCTGCAGCATGGACTCTCACAATGACAGTTTCGACAGAACACATTTCAATTACAACCCTGCCTTCAAACTCAAATAATCAGCAGAGAAACAACATTTTGGTGCCTACTGTATAGTAATGAAAACCTATTATTTATTATTCCCTCCATCTGTAAATGTCATACCAATTCTCTTCCACCTTCACTAGCCCCATCCTCATGAATGTTCTCATTCTCTCTCCACTTTCCTTTCCCATTACGCGTTGTTTAATATGCTTTTGATTTCCCTTCCCTTCCATTCTGTGCACATTCTATTTTCTTTTGTGTCCTTTGTTTCCATGCTGTTCACCGTCTCCTAGCTGCACTGGGGTTCAGCGGGGCCATTCGAGAGTGGGGAGAGAAGAAAAACTTTGTTGTCTGGGGATAGTACAGTTAGGGGAATAGACACCGTTCTCCGTCACGAGGATCGAGAGTCCCGAAGGCTGTGTTGCCTGCCTGGTGCCTGGGTTCAGGACATTTTCTCTGACCGGCGGGGGCTTCAATGTCGGGAGCCATGACCGCCCCGATGTGGCAACTTCAACAGCCTGACCGTGGCAGAAGACGGCAGGGGAAGAGAAAAGACATTCTGGCCTTCCATCACAGTGAGGAGGTGACTGGAGGAGACTCAATGGGATGGGTTTCTTTTTTGTTGCTGTTGGTTTATGATTGTGTGTGTTATTGCTTATTTATATTGCTTATTTTTATTGGTCTTATTGTTGGACCGTGGGTAATCTTTCATTTCACTGCACATTTATGTGTATGTGACAAATAAATTGACTATTGACTATTGACTATTGATCTTGTCTGACCTGCAGAGGAAATTGGGGTGGGAGAGGAAAGATCCGGTCGTTGTGGACCACATGGGTACCAATGACGTGGCTAGAAGGAGGAAAGAGGTTCTGCTGAGGGAATTTGAACAGCTAGGCACTAAATTGAAAAGCAGAACCAAAAAGGCAATCATCTCTGGCTTGCTGAGAGAGGTGCGTATTGGCACAGGGTTGAGAAGATTAGGGATTAGAACGCATGGCTCAAAGGTTGGTGTGGAAGAAGTGGATTTGAATTTGTAGGACATTGTCACTAGTATTGAGGAAGGAGGGAACTGTTGCAAAGGGACGGACTCCACATAATCTTGGTTGGAACCAGGGTCCTGACAAACCGCATAACCAGGGCCGTAGATAGGGCTTTGAACTAAATAGTGTGGGGGGGGGGGGGAGCTGAGACCAATAAGGTGTGGATGATGGTAAGGGGAAGGAGAGTGCAGGAGAGCTTACGGAAGTCTCTAGAAGTAATAGGACAGGACGTTCAAAAGGCAATGAGGCTAACGTCAGGTAAGGTCAGGACTGATGTGAGAAGAGAGGTGGTATCTTCCAAATTGACGGTGTTACATTTGAATGCGCGTTGTGTACAGAACAAAGTGGATGAGCTTGAAGCACAGTTAGAAATTGGTAGGTATGATGTTGTGGCCATTACAGAGACGTGGCTGAGAGAGGATCTGAGCTGGGACCTGAATAACCAAGGTTACACGTCCAATTGAAAAGACAGACAGGTGGGAAGAGGGGTTGGGGTAGTTCGTCTGGTAAGGAATTAAATTCAGTCCTTAGCAAAGGGTGATATAAGATCAGAAGATGTAGAATCCTTGTGGGTAGAGCTGAGAAACGACAAGGGTAAAAAGACCCTGATGGGTGTTATTTACAGGACACCAAACAGAAGCCAGGAAGTATGGTGCAAGTTACATCAGGAGATACAATCAGCATGTAAGAAAGGCAATGTTACGGTGGACATGGGTGATTTCAATATGCAGGTAGAGTGGGAAAATCAGAGGGCTGCTGGACCTCAAGAGAGGGAATTTGTCGAGTGCTTACGAGATGGTTTCTTCGAGCAGCTTATTGTTGAGCCTACCAGGGAAAAGGCATTTCTGGATTTGGTATTATGTAATGAACCAGATTTGTTTAGGGAGTTTAAGGTAAAGGAAACACGAGGAGGTAGCGATCATAATGTAGGAAAATTCAACCTGCAATTTGAGAGGGAGAAGATTAAATCAGAAATGTTCGGATTCCAGTGAGCAAAGGGGACTACAGAGGCATCAGGGAGGAGCTGGTTAAAGTTGATTGGAAAGGGAGCCTAGCAGGGATGACGATGGAATATCAATGACAGAAATTTCTGAGATCAATTCCAGGTGGCAGGTGGCGCCGACGATGGTTGCCTCGGCAACGGTCTGTCTCGTCTTTTTCCTTCTTTGTTTTTAATTTGTTGTAAAATGTATGTTTTAGTGTACTTTTAATTTTGTATTATGTGGGGGGTGGGGGGAAACTTTTTATATCTCACCTCAATGGAGATGCGACTCTTTTTGTGTCGTATCTCCATCCGCACTGCGGCCTAACATCGTGGAGCTGGCGGCCTCTTGCTGGGGACCGACTTCAGGAGCTCCAACCGCGGGAGCCTGCGGACTTACCACTGTGGAGCTTGCGATCTCTTTGTCATGCTGAAGCTTTATAAGGCACTGGCCAGACTGCATTTGGAGTATTGTGTGCAGTCTTGGGCCCCATATCTGAGGAATGGTGTGCTGCCATTGGACAGGGTCCAGAGGAGGTTAAAGAGAATGATCCCAGGAATGATTGGGTTAGCATATGATGAGCATTTGAAGGCACCGGGCCTGTACTCACTGGAGTTTAGAAGGATGAGAGGGGACCTCATTGAAACTTACTGAATAGTGAAAGGCCTGAATAGAGTGAATGTGGAGAGTCTAGGACTAGAGGTCATAGCCTCAGAACAAAGAGACGTACCTTTAGAAAGTAGCTGAGGAGGCAGGTGGTGAATCTGTGGAATTCATTGCTCCAGAAGGCTGTGGAGGTCAAGGCAGTGGACATTTTTAAGGCGATGATTGACAGATTTTTTATTAGTACAGGTGTCAGGGTTGTGGGGAGAAGGCAGGAGAATGGGGTTAGGAGGGAAAGATAGATCAGCCATGCTTGAATGGTGGAGTAGACTTGATGGGCCGAATGGCCTCATTTTGCTCAGAGAACTTATGATCTTATGAAAAGACTAATTTAACTTATTTTAGTTTATTATTGTCATGTGTACCAAGGTACAGTGAACAGCTTTTATGTTGCGTACTATTCAGTCAGCGGAAAGACTATATATGATTACAATCAAGCCGTCTACAGTATACTGGATAAAACATTTCGAGGAAGATAAAGTCCAAGTAAAGATACTTCATAGGTCTCCAATGAGGAAGATGGAAGGTCAGGACTGCATTCTAGTTGGTGAGAGCATGGTTCAGTTGCCTGATCACAGCTGGGAAGAAACTGTCCCTGAATCTCGAGGTGTGCATTCTCACACATCTGTTCTTTTTTGCCTAATGGGAGAGGGGAGAAGAGGCAGTGATCGGCAGTGAGTCATCCTTGATTATGCTGGTGGCCTTGCTGAAGCCGCGTGAAGTGTAGGTGGGAGTCAATGAAAGGGAGGTTCAGTGTCACTACTTTGACCATCTTATGGCCCTTTCTCATTCTTCCCTCTTGTGGCTTCTGGTTTCTATTGTAGGCTTCTCCTCACTTCCCTGACTTCACATTTAGAGCAATTCTTTCTTCGCTGTTGTCCACTCACTTACCATGTCTCATCCTTTCCTCTTCCCTGGGAAGATGGGAGGTGGATGAAAGAAGTCACCTACCTGATGCCTCTAGTTACCAACTCATACTGAGGCTTGATAATAGAGCCCTCCCCTCTTCCCCTCCTTCTTCCCATTCCCACCCCAGGGCCCCAGCTGGACTCCTACACATTTCTCCCCTCCAACCCCTCCCCCCATCCTCCTGCTACCTGCCTCCCCCTGGCTTTGTAATCCACAATTCAAACCTGTGTACATCCATTGTTCTTATCTCACACCTTCATTCTAGCCATCTGCCTGTCAAACCCCCCTCCCCCTCGCCTGTATCGACCTTTTACCTGCCATGCTTTGTCCTGCCTCTCCCCTTTTCCAGCTTTCTTCTCCCCCCACCTACAATGAGTCTGAAGAAGGATCTCGCCCTGAAACATTACCTACCCATGTTCTCTAGGGATGCTGCCTGACCTGCTGAGTTACTCCAGCACTCTGTGTCCTTTTGTGCATTAACCAACATCTGCACTTCTTTGTTTCTTTATCAGCTGGGTGTCACAGAGCTGCCAAAAAGCAAGGAGATCAGGCAGTCATTTGCAGACGGTGAACTCAAGAAATCTGATAGCTCCTATTTTAATCAAAGAGGCCATTTTTCATAAATATAGATGAGAACGGCTGGTGGGACCTGTGAATGGGCTGATTTTACACATCATGTAATCATTTGAAAGAACAAATCTTTTCTGATTTGGAAAGTGCAGCAGTCGCCAAAAGAGCTTTTGGTTACAAAGATAGACACAAAATGCTGGCGTAACTCAGTGGGTCGGGCAGCATCTCTGGAGAAAAGGAAGAGGGGACGTTTTGGATCGGAACCCTTCTTCAGACTGAAAGATAGAGAAGGCCAGAGCAAAACAGGGCCAGTAACAGGTGACCTCAGGAAGGGTGGAGTCCTTAATGGCCCAGTGTTGGCTGGGGAATGACAAAGCTCTGTTCAATTGAGCACACCCAGCTCTGTGCATGAGCTGAAGGGCCTGGTTTCATTCTGATCTGAAATCTGCTCCAGCCAGATGTTGGTCACATTTCTTTCACCATTTACCATTGGAATGCTTTTAGAACCTGACAATGCTAATAATTTTACCCACAAAATGAACCACAAACATCGAAAGTCACTCTCCCCATTCTCCCCGAGCACAGGCTTTCTAATATGCAGATCAGATACAACAATATAACCAGCAGACTCAATTGTCAATGCAGTACTCAGGTTGAATAAGATGAATAAAACAATACCCAAGGAACACAGATTTAAGATAAATAACAGAGGAGAGGTTACATTGCCCAAATTCTTTCTTTTCTCTTCAAAACAAAATCAAATTCTCAGCTTGTATTTTACATGTAGGCCCTAATTACTGAGCCAAGATGACAGCTAGTATCTGAGACATTCACACAAGTGACAGTTCTTTATCCCAGTATGCTTCACTCAAGCTCACTGATCAAAGACATCCTTGAAGTTTGCTTGTTAATTCTTAATGCGACCGTGATTTAAAACTGAAGGCCAACTAAAGATGCTGATTGCAATATACGTTCTAATTCATAATCCTTCCATCATTTCCTTTCTTCGTTGTTTTAATTAATTTCAAACAATTGCAATTTTTTTTTCTCTTTTAGGTGAGGCTGTCAAGACAAAGATGAGAATGCCAAGAAGAATAGTCTGTGTGAAGGGCAACATGGAACGTGAACATAATGATCACTGAGGAAGTTTTTTTTCCCCTTATAAAAGCTTCGCAGCCTGCTAAGCCCAGTGGAAGCCAGAACTGGTGAGGCATCTTGTCCTTTCCTCTCTGGCGTGTGATGTGAAATCACAGGAAATACATAGCATCTATAATAGTGCCGGCTTCAAATCATCTCAACAATGGAGGAACAAAAACTCATTCTGCACATCGCACGACGAAAAGCTCGAAACCAGCAAATAACACAAAGATGCTTTGTCCCATGATTTGCAGGAAAATAAAAAAAGCGGACTTGAATGTGTTGTTTATTATAGAGCTTAGGTGGAATATAAATGTTTAGTTTTTTATATTCCAGCTGATTAATGGTTTATTGTCGAAAATGTACAATATTAGTAGAAACATCTGGATCACCCAAATAACCTGTTTTAATCACACATTTATTGATTTTTATTAAATCATTGATGCTAAATCTTAATCTGTGGCTGAAGATAAATGTAGGATATTTGGAGCTTCCATACAAGTTTGTAATCTGGGACAATTACCAGAGCTTTGCCATGAGAATGTGGCCAGCTTCATCCACAGGGCAGGCTTTCAGGGCAATTGCTATTGCAAATAGAGGCACTCCCTGACTTACACTACGTTCCGTGAACTCATACATAAATTAGATTTTACAGGAATCAACATCCCCATCCCCTGCCTGAAATAACTCACTGAGTCTAAAGTAGGGTCTTGACCCAAAACGTCACTATCCATGTTCTCCAGAGATGCTCATTTCAGTTTAGTTTATTGTCAGGTGTACCGAGGTACAGTGAAAAGCTTTTGTTGCGTGCTAACCAGTCAGCAGAAAGACAATACGTGATTGCAGTCGAGCCATTTACAGTGGATAGACACGTGATAAGGGAATAACGTTTAGGGCAAGGTAAAGCTGGCAAAGTCCGATCAAAGATAGCCCGAGGGTCACCAAAGAGGTAGATAGTAGTTCAGGACTGCTCTCTGGTTGCGGGTTGGATGATTCAGTTCCTGATAAGAGCGGGGAAGAATGTTTCCCTGAATCTGGAGGTGTGCATTTTCACACTTCTGTACCTTTTGCCTGTTGGGAGAGGGGAGAAGAGGGAGTGGCCTAGGTGCGACTCATCATTGATTATGCTGCTGGCCTTGCTGAGGATGGAGTAAATCGAAGGGAGGTTGGTTTGTGTAATGGTCTGGGCTGCATCGACAATTCTGGGCAATTTTGTGCAGTCTTGGATGGAACTGATCCCAAACCAAGCTGTGATGGATCCCGATAAAATAAAATGCTTTCTATGGCGCATCTGTAGAAATTGAAGAGAGTCGTAGGGGACAGGTCGAACTTCCTAAGCTTTCTAAGGAAGTAGAGGCTAGAGGCCAGTTGGTGTGCTTTCTTGGTCGTTGCTTTAATATGGGTGGTCCAGGAGAAGTTGTTGGTGATATTATCATCTAGGAATTTGAAGTTTTCAACCATCTCTACTTCTGCACTGTCAATGCAAACTGGGGTGTGTGTACAGCTTCGCTTCCTGAAGTCGATCACTATCTCCTTTGTCTTGCTGACATTAAGAGAAAGGTTGTTGTCTCGACTCCAGGACATGATCCATCTCATTATTATTAGCTGCCTGGCCCGCTGAGTTACTCCAGCAGTTTGTGTCCATCACTGGGAGGATTAACTGTCTCAGCGGTGTCCAGCTGCATCCGGGGCCCTTTCAATGGCGCGCGGCCCTCTGGGAAAGTACTGTCGTCATTGCCGGCTTGAGATCCATCTCGGAGATGGAGCACTTTCTGTTGTGCACGGCCTTCTGGGAAAGCACCGCCGCCATCGTCAGCTTGAGGTATGTCTCAACTTTGGGGCATTTTCTGTGGCGCGCGGCCTTCTGGGTAAGCACAGCCACCATAACCAGCTTGTTTTCAATGTAAGCTTGAATGATCATACAGGGTTGTGGAAATTACAGGCTGCCAGAATTGTTCACATAAGTGCGAATTTAGGTAAATGGCCTATTGCGTAAGTCGGGGAGTGTCTGTAGTGTAAAATATCATATAAATGTGGTTAGTGCTGGATCCAACTGACAACTGAAATCCACAATCTTTTGCACTGACTTGACCCAGTTTCAGAAAGTACTTAAATCCGTGCGCCCACATGTCATGAGAGAAATTGTACGTGCAGCTGCCTCAAAGAGAATGTCTTACTATGGTTCACTGCAGTTCTGAGAAGTGGAGGATGCCACCGCACACCCACTGGTTGTCAGTGCTAGAACTTCTAAGATGGTGCCAAAGCCAGGCACCTCTTTGCTGGTCGCAGAAGAGAATCTGCTATCATATATTGCAATCGCTCCACCCTTTAAACTGTAAACTGTGGATGGGATCATTATAATCATGCATAGTCTTATTTATGACTGGATATCATGCAACAACAAGCTTTTCACTGTATCACTGTACACGTGACAATAATAAAGTAAACTAAACTAAACAATGAGATGGGGTTGCACAGTGAATGTGGAATGGGATGTGCTTCACAAAAATAAACACAAGTGGTACACACAAACACACACATGCACCCAAACCAACTTTTCCTCTGTGCCCTCCTTCACATTCTCCACCAGGCAGCACAGTGGTGCAGCGGTAGAGTTACTGCCTGACTGCGCCAGGGTCCAGGGTTCGATCCTGACTGCGGGTGCTGCCTGTAAGGAGTTTGTATGTTCTCCCTGTGACCAAGTGGGTTTCCTCCAGGTGCTCCGGTTTCCTCCCATACTCCAAAGATGTACAGGTTTGTAGGTTATGTGTTGGAAGGAACAGCAGATGCTGGTTTAAACTGAAGATAGACACAAAAAGCTGGAGTAACTCAGTGGGACAGGCAGCATCTCTGGAGAGAAGGAATGGGTGACTTTTCATCTTCAGACTAGGGTCTCGACCTGAAAAGTCACCGATTCCTTCTCTTCCGAGATGCTGCCGGTCCCACTGAGTTACTCTAGCTTTTTGTGTCTATCTCAGGTTTGTGGGTTAATTGGCTGATATATCAAGTTCTCCCACTGCTGCCAGTCAGACTCTGACATGGTGATTCACCATTACCTACTGCCCAGAAGCATGGGCAGGGGATTAACTTACTGGAAATGAGGTGAAAGTTAACATCCCAGCAAAGTGCCAATCAAGCTAAATGTTTCCAATACGTCACTTCTCATCTGTAATGATGTGCCTCACACCAAACTCAATAAAATATCCTTTACTGATGCTGACATTTCCAATTCCCACGCACCCTGGCATTATTGTATTTGAAACGTAATTGCAAACTTAATTTCAATCAATTGCAATTCAGGAGCCCTTTGTCGTTGCAGTTCACAGATATCTTTTATGACAAGCGTTAGGAGGAGAAATATTGTACTGTGGCTTATAGTAACTGAAATATAGATGACCCCTAAAAGTATTTGTTCATTCTGAAAGAACTTCACTCTAATGAGCCTTGTTGATTTCAGCAAAATTACTCATGCAATGAGATCAGATGAAAGGAGCAGAGGCAGGTTTCTGCAAATATCATGGTCCACAAGAAAGCACTGCACTTGTCTTGTTACTTCATCACTCCCCCTGCATTTGACCTCAATATCTATTCTTACCAATATTTATACGACTGCAGGCATTTTCCCAGAGCAAATTGATCTTCCAAACATTTCATCTATCTTTAATAAACAAATGATTATTTCATGAACTTGCTCTCCTCACCCTCCAAGTTAATACAATCTTTACTTCATGTGCAAATTGAAATTTTGGTAGCATTAGAAATCTCAGCCTTGTTCCAGTTTTCTTACAGCTTAGCTATTTCTCTTTGCTCTACCTCGAACATCGTCAATATGGAATTCCTCAACTCCTGGTAAATCATTGCATTAAACCAACGTTAATGACTAGGACGTTATTCCTTGGAGCGCAGGGGGATGAGGGGTGATCTTACAGAGCTATGTAAGATCATGAGAGGAATAGAGAGGGAACATGCTCAGAATCTTTTACCCAGAACAGGGAAATCAAGAACCAGAGAATATAGGTTTAAGGTGATAGGGGAATGAATTAATAGGAACCTGAGAGGCAACTTTTTTACACAAAGGGTGGAACGAGCTGCCGGAGAAGGTAGTTGAGGCAGGCATTATTGCAACGTTTAAGAAACATTTAGACAGGTACATGGATAGGACTGGTTTAGAGGGATATGGGTCCAATGCAGGTGGGTGGGATTAGTGTAGATGGACAGGTTGGTCGGCGTGGATAAGTTGGGCCTAAAGTCCTGTTTCCACGCTCTATAACCCTATGTAGACTGTAAGCTGTGCAGCAAGATTCATCCAGGTAAACTTAGCATTGCCTGTCATGCAAGAGCTAAATAATTTATAATTTATGTGGAACTTAATATTTATGTTGTACACAGTGCAAAAAAAAGCAGTTTAAAAATCAGAATATTAAGATATATCAAGTGCAAGGATCGGAATTAAATTAGGGTAAAAATCAAACCCTTTCCATATTGTTACTTTTAGAGTTAAGAGACTTACAGCTAGGAAGTGAAAATAAACATATTCCTGTCGGCAACGTATTTGTCAGAAATGCTCATTACTTTAAACGATCCATTTAGCTAAGCAGAATTGTTCACATTGTGTTTCAAGACGATGGCCGTTGATGGGGTTTAATTGTGCTGTCAGTAATCTGGAATGAATTGGCCTTATGTTCACTGATTGTTTTGTAAATCCCACACGTGGGATTTGACTGTTCAAACAAATTAATTACGAGAAGACTTTAAATGAATTAAGAAGCTAATAGTTCCAGGAACTCGTGTTTTTTTTGTTTGTGGAAGTGGGCAAAGCTGTAAACGTTGCATTGCACTGTGTGTCCCTCATGGGCTTGTGATAACATGGAGGTGTCAATGTGGATTAGACTAACACATACATATCCAAGATCAGAAGGGTGTCTGACTTAAAGGGAAATATTGGGCTCATAAGTCATAGGAGCAGAATTTGGCCATTCGGCCCATCGAGTCTACACCACCATTCAATCATGGTCGATCTATTTTTCCCTCTCAACCCCATTCTCTTGCCTTCTCCCCATAACCTTTAGCCTTTACTTATCAAAAACTTGTCAATCTCCACTGTAAAAACAACCAATGATTTGGCCCCCAGTCATCTGTGGCAATGAATTCCACTGATTCACCATCCTCTGAATAAAGATATTCCTTCACATCTCCTTTCTAAAGGTACACCCTTTTATTCTGAGGCTACGGCCTCTGGTCCTTGACTCTCCCGTTAGTGGCAGCATCCTCTCCATGTCCACTCTATCCAGGCTTTTCATTATCATATTTGATGTCTCTGGGCCTATACTCGCTGGACTTCAGAAGGATAAGGGGGAGAGGGGGGGGGGGGGGATCCCATTGAAACTTACCGAATAGTGAATACTGGCCTGCCCATGTTCAAGCAAACAGATAAAAGCAATGATCTGGGGAAATGCCTGCAGTTGTAAAAATATTAGACCCTTGATATTCTTTTTCTGCATTTTGTTTTATTTCAGTGCCTGTACTTTTCAAATCATCAATGTGGTATCGTGCAGAAAAATAATATCAAGGGTCTAACTTTCGCTCTGCTCAGCAGAAGCTACCACATGCAACGAGGATGGCTTCAAGGAGGATACACACATTTGGCCAACGTGATGGCATGAAAGTCAGTGGTAGATTTCGGGCCCTGCTCCACATCAGCAAGCACCGTGATAATAAGAAGATTCCCACAGTGAACTATTGACAACCTCATGTCTTCAACTCCTTTAGGCCTCTACATTAAGACTTGGGCGATTGTCACTACAACTCCATGCACTCCCTCATTCCATGAAGAGTTCTTTGACAAAGTAAAAAGATGCAGATGCTGGAAATCTATAATAAAACTGAAAAGTTGTGGAGAAGAGGGATCCAGGGGTGCAAGTACACAGTTGCCTGAAAGAAAGGGAGCTGAAAGCAGCTTTTGGCACATTGGTATTCATCAGTCAGGGGGTTGAATGTAGAAGTTGGACCATTAAGTTACAGTTGTACAAGATGTTGGTGAAGCAGCTCTTGGAGTATTGTGTTCAGTTTTAGTCAACCTGCTATAGGAAAGATGCCCTTTCTGGTTTTGAGATCCAGAGGACATAGGTTTAAGTATAGGAGGGAAAGATTTAATAGGATCCAGAGGGGTAACTTTTTTAGACAAAGAATGGTGGTTGTGTGGAACAAGCTGCTGAAGGACGTAGTTGAGGCAGGTTCTATCGTAACGTTTAAGAAACATGGATAGGATAGGATTAGAGGGATATGGGGCAAATGCTGGCTGGTGGGGCGAGTGTCGGTGGGACATGTTGGGCTGTGTGGGCAAGTTGGGTCGATGGGCCTGTTACCACACTGTTTGACTCGGCCGCAAACGGTGCAGAGAAGACCTACAAGGATGTTACCAGGACTCAAGGGGCTGAGCTATAGGGAGAGGTTGGGCAGGCTATGACTTTATCTCTCAGGAGGCTGAGTGGTGATCTCAGAGAGGTGTATAAAATCATGAGGTGAATGAGTAAGGTGAATCGGGGTTGTCCGGGGTTGGGGAAGAACTAGTGGGTATCGTTTTAAGGTGAGAGGGGAAAGATTTAATAGGAACATGAGAAACAACCTTTTTTACACAGAAGAGGTGGGTATGTGGAATGAGCTGTCAGAGGATGTAGTTGAGGCAGGTACAATAACAACATTGAGAGAGTTACGTGGATAGGAAAGGTTTAGAGGGATATGGGTCAAACACAGTTAAGTGGAACTAGCTTAGATGAGACATGGTGGTCATCAAGAAGGAGTTGGGTCGAAGGGCCTGTTTCCATTCTGTATGACTCTATTCAGCATGCTACATCTGTGGGAAGACAAATAGAATTGAATTTCAGAGAAAGGACCCTTTGTAAATTCTGAAGAAGGGTGTTCAATCTGAAATGTTAATTTTGTTCCCCTTCCACAGTTGCAGCCTGACCTGCTAAGTATTTCCAGCATTTTCTGTTTTATTTTATATTAGAGCATTGAATATGGAGCAGTACAGCACAGGAACAAGCCCTTCGACCCATAATGTATGTCCTGAACATGATGTTAGTTTTAATTTCAGAGATACAATGCAGAAACAGGCCTCTCGGTCCACCAAGTCCGTGCCAACCAGTGATCCCCATGCGTTAGTTCTTTTCTACACTCCAGCAACTATTTTACAGAAGCCAATTAACCTACAAACCTGCATGTCTTTGGAATTTGGTAGGAGACTGGAGCACCCGGAGAAAACCCACAGGGTCATAGGGAGAAAGTACAAACTCTGTACAGACAGCACCCATAGTCAGGATCGAACCTGGTTCTCTGGTGCTGTAAGACAGCAATTCTATCGCTGCGCCACTGTGAGGCCCTCCACGCTTATCGGCCAGCACATGATCCATATCCCCCCATTCCCTGCATATCCATATGCCTTTCTAAAGGTCTCTTAAATGGCACTATTGTACCTGCTTCCCCCACTATCTCTGGCAGCACATTCCAGCGTTCACCATCCTCTGTGTAGATCAATCCCCTAGGCGGATTGATCCATGCCTGACTTTCGTATTGCTGACCTGATCTATGGTCCATGCCTGGTTTTGGTAGTGTTACCTGTATTATGCTGCTGATTAAATTCGTTTCACTTTGTAACCATGAGGTGTGCCATGCAGAGGTTTTCTCACAGGCTCTCTACATTGTATTTGTAATAAAACGCTTATATAGAAGTTAAACAATTTGTGGAAATCTACACTTCTTACATGGTGTCAGAAGTGGGATATAGGTAACACTACCAAAACCAGGCATGGATCATAGATCAGGTCAACAATACGAAAGTCAGGCATGGATCAATCCGCTTAGGGGATTGATCTACACTCTGTGTAAACATACCCTGAACGTTGCCACTCTCACCTTAAGGTGATTCCTCTGATAGTTGAAATTTCTATCCTGGAAACAAGGTTCTATCTGCCTACCTTATCAACGCCTCTTGTAATTTTATATATATTGTATTCTTTGATACCCTTACTCTGTAATAATCTTTCAAATTTCAAATGATATTCTTCTGTGTAATGAATTTCAATTGTTCACTATTCTGTTGTCAAACTGCATGTGGAGTGTGACCAATACTTCCTATAGCAGAATAATCATTTGTTCACATTTGTATTCCAATACCACTATGATAAAGCCAAAACTCTATAAGCCTTCTCGGTTATTTTTTGTACCTGTGCACTCTGCATTGTTCAGCTATAAGAAGGCTATCCAATGAAGGGAAACATTATAGTTGTGTCCAATAACATCCGCACTGACTGATCCTCCAAGTTATCCAATGTAAACCATTGGATTATAAACAAGAACGGAAACCAAACCATTTTTTTTCCTTCATCCTTTTTTAATGCAAGAGGACTGAGGGCAATTTAATGATCTTACCACTGTTCGAGCTGAAATCTTCCGACTGACCACACAGCACGAACACAACAAACACCCACTGTGAGGAAGAAAACTTCCTCCAATACTTTTATTTGAGTTTAGTTCGGAGATATAGCGTGGAAACAAGTGTTTCGGGCCACTGAGTCCATGCCGACCAGCGATCCCCATGCACTAGCACTATCCCACACACATTAATGACAAATTTACAATTTTACCAAGCCAATTAACCTATAACCCTATACGTCTTTGGAGTGTGGGATGAAACTGGAGCTCCCGGAGAAAACTCACGCAGCTGACAGGGAGAACATATAAATTCCACACAGACAGAACCTATAGTCAGGATCGAACCCAGGTCTTTAGCACTGCAAGGCAGCAACTCTACCACTGCACCACCGTGCTGCCCCATTGCAAATGCCAGTTCAACATGGATTTTCTATTCTGTCTTTCTACATTATAGTTGCATTACATTTCATAAGCACTGCATTAATTGGCATTGGATTTCTATTCATTCCAAAAGAGGCATGAAAGGTGTTATATAATTTCCTGTAATGTTTTTCCGATTATTAGTATTTGGTATTTAGCATGTCAGAGCACATAGCATCTTTTAAGAACCTAATCTCCCTTGTAGATCTGTCAACCACTGTGTCACTTCCTAAGGTCAAATAACTGCAGTCATGTGGTTAACATAATTATCGGCCAACTTACGGAGAAATTTTCGTCTACACTGACAATATTTGTGCGCGCAACAAAAGATCCTTGCAATGAATAGGGCAACATGATATGTAGGAAGGAACTGGAGACAGGCACAAAACGCTGGAGTAACTCAGCGGGTCAGGCAGCATTTCTGGAGAAAAGGAATAGGTGATTTTTCGGGTCGAGACCCTTCTTCAGGATGTTCGAAGTAACTGCAGATTCTGGTTTGTTGGAGGGAACTGCAGATGCTGGTTATAGGAAGGAACTGCAGATGCTGCTGCCAGTCTGAAGAAAAGTTCCGACCCGAAACATCACCTATTCCTTTTCTCCAAAGATGCTGCCTGGCCCGCTGAGTTACTCCAGCATTTTGTGTCTCACCTCAGGGCAACATAATACTTAGTCTCAGGAGGCAGATTCCAACGGATTGAAAAAAACCAATGTGGTATTCAGGAATAATTAACCAATTGTGCTCTTCAGAAAAAAGAAACAGAAGTCAGCCATTGAATAAATTACCTCAACTCAGGCACACAGCATCTAAATCAATCCTATTTTGTCTCAAGATGGACAGTGGGGCAGAGGGCCTATTTCCATGCTGTATTTCTAAACTAAATTAAATTAAACCCACACTGACAAACAATAATCATCCTAGGTTCATGAGGACAAACTAAAACATAGGCATTTCCATACAACTTTATCTGGCATTAGATGCCAGGCACAAAACACGGGCGGCACGGTGGCGCAACGGTAGAGTTGCTGCTTTACAGCGAATGCAGCGCCGGAGACTCAGGTTCGATCCTGACTATGGGTGCTGTACTGTAAGGAGTTTGTACATTCTCCCCGTGACCTGCGTGGGTTTTCTCCGAGATCTTCGGTTTCCTCCCACACTCCAAAGACGTACAGGTATGTAGGTTAATTGACTGGGTAAATGTAAAAATTGTCCCTAGTGGGTGTAGGATAGTGTTAATGTGCGGGGATCGCTGGGCGGCGCGGACTTGGTGGGCCGAAAAAGCCTGTTTCCGCGCTGTATCTGAAATATGAAAATATGAAACACATTCATGCGTAGTATTGAGTGATTTTTTTGTGGAATACAATCATCTAATAGCAATACATCAAAGACTCAAATTAAACATGTCAAAATATTTTGAATTCTTCTAAGAATTACAGTAGGTATAAATTAGATACCTCAGGTTAAATTTGATTAATATCTAGTAACTAATCTGACAGACCGGGCTGCCTGTCCATGTAGGATCTAGCAAGATTTTATTCAAGTAAAACAAATGATATAAATATGTGTCATGTTCTGCAATGATTAAACTATTTACTGCAGAGGACTGTTCAATACTCAAAAGTTACAGGGCAAACATGTTGACTCATAATGAAAATGTAACATCAATTTTAAGTGGGATGATCAAAATCGATATATGAGATCAAAAATAAATCAAGATGAACATATTTTTTCTGAAGTATCTTACTCCCATTTGGTTCAGTTTCAAGTAACTGCGTGTCTTTCACACTGCCCATCTTCAGGGAAGGAAGATGCAGTGTAAATCTCGCCTCATATTCAGTCATACACGGTCAATGGCTTGGCCAATTGGGGTGGTACAGAGACACAGCTGGTGGAGCTGCAGCCTCACAGCCCCAGAGACTCGGGTTCGAACCTGACCTCGGGTGCTACCTGCATGGAATTTGCACATTCTTCCTGTGACCGCATACAGGTAGGTTTTCTTCCGGGTGCTCCATTGTTTTCCTACATCCCATTTAGGTAAACTAGCCTTCATAAATTGCCCCCCCCCCCCCCCCCCCCCCAATGTGTAGGGAGTAGATGCGGAAAAAGGATAACATAGAACTAGCGTGAACAGGTGATCGATGGTCAGCGCGGACCCGGTGAGTCATAGGGCCTGTTTCAATGCTGTATCTCTAAACTAAAGGGGCGGCACAGTGGCACAGTGATAGGGGTGCTGCCTTACGGCACCAGAGACCCGGGTTCGATCCTGACCACGGGTACATGGATTCTGAACGTTCTCCCTGTGACCCTGTGAGTTTTCTCCTGGTGCTCCTGTCTCATCCCACACTCCAAAGACATACAGGTTTGTAGGCTTCACTGGCTTTGGTAAAGATTATAAATGTTCCCTAGTGTGTAGGATAGTGCTAGTGTATGGGGGCCACTGGTCTCGATTGGACTTAGGACTTGTTTCCATGTTGTATCTCTAAACTAAAACTAAACTAAACTAAATTGGGAGCAGGCAGGGGATGAACCCATACCTCTCATAACAGACATCAAGATACGCTTAACCTCCCATTATGAATACATGGACAACAGTTTACCACATTACATTAATGATGCACATATGTACCCTTCCAAACGTTGGCAGATTTATATTCCCGGAATATTTGTGCACAGAATATAATGATGCAATTACCCTTGAGTACGACTTATGTAAAGAGAAATTTAACCAACAGCTGTAGCATCATAATCAAACTGGGTATGGGACTTAAGATCAAGAATATCCACTCAGCCAGAGTATTTCAAATGTCCACAAATTCTACCATTTTAATTTCAAATGCAGCGATTTTCATGTTCATTTGCAAAATCCTAGCTGTGTTTATTTATTAAGACTTCTCATATTAAATCGCAATTGAGGCATACTGATAGAGAATTGATTTGTTTCCTAACTGTGGATGTAAGCAGCTCGCTACCAAAGGGATGTTGAGTAAAAAGTGTTTCACACAATTATTTATCTACAGGCATAATTGACTCATTGAAATTCAAATAGGCATTGCTCCTGACATGCTTATCATAAATTATGAGAAAGGATTATAATGAATAAATTAAAAAAAGTGCTCAGCCCTCAAAGGATTAAGGTTTCAGACTAATTGATTAAAGTACAATAAACAACTGCTATTTTTTTATATATCGAAGAATGCAAAAGCTCTCTCCTGTCCCTCGTGAAACCAGTCCTTGCTGTTTATATCGTTGCGCCTTTTAAGACCAGAAATACAAATTGTTTCTACATTGTCGGGAGTTCATTGTGACTCACTCAAAATGTTCTGCCATTTCCATTTGGCAGCGAGAAGTCGTCTGCTGTTAAAGTGAAAAACCTTCGTTGGTACTTTTAAATGAATAAAGTGAGCATCACTCTTCTCTTATTTGTAGATTTAGCAAAGGGCAAGTTGGAAATTGTTCACTAGACAAAACAGCTCAATATAACGGGCAGCTGTGACAGTTTCAATCAACCGGCCAGACGTATTGTATTATTTCCACACATATCTCAATATTAAGCAGCTTAAATCTGCAGGATAGCTTAGAAATCACTCCACTGGCCTCTGCCAGTTACATTTAAAGTGACTCCATTCATTTTGCCAGTCATTCTACATGCCAGAGGACTGCAATTTGCAAAAACCAGAAAACATTGGGCTCAAATTCCATATTTTTTATTCCCCGTAAACTCTCCCAAATGAGGCACAACAGGATTAGGAAGCGACACAACAGCCTGCATGAAAGACTTTAGACTTTAGAGATACAGCATTGAAGCTGGCCCTTCAGCCCAGTGAGTCTGTCGACCGACAATCATGCCATATATATATTAGCACCATCTGACACAGTAGGGACAATTTACAATTTACAGAAGCCAATTAACCTACAAACCTGTACATCTTTGGTGTGTGGGAGGAAATCATAGCACCCGGAGAAAACCCACAGGGAGAACAAATAAACTACGTACAGACAGGTCAGGTCAGGATGGAACCTGGATCTCTGGCGCCATTAGGCAACAACTCTATTGCTGCGCCACTGTGCCGCCCAAAGGGCGTATGTCATGTGTACAATGTGCATGTTATTATAAGCATGAAAGACATTTCAAATCTGCACACAATTTCCAATATGGAGAGCCAGATATAAATCCCCTTTTACCCTATAATGTCGCTTGTGCAAAGGAGCTATTTTGAATGGCAAATGTAGCAATTTTAAGCAAAGAAACAATCCGCTGGACAATCAACCTGCCGAGCTGCATCTGTGGAGGGAAATGGACAGTCAATGTTTTGGGTCAAGATTCCCACATGCATAGTGATTGACGAGATATGATGGGCTAGTGATATAATGGGCTAGTGATATAATGGGCTAGTGGTATGATGGGGTGGTGATATGATGAGCCAGTGATATAATGGGCTGGTGATATGATGGGCTAGCGATATAATGGGCTAGTCATACGATGGGCTAGTGATATAATGGGCTGGTGATATGATGGGCTGGTGATATAATGAGCTAGTCATACGATGGGCTACTGATATAATGGGCTGGTGATATGATGGGCCAGTGATATAATGGGCTAGTGATATGATGGGCTCGTGATATAATGGGCTAGTGATATGATGGGCCAGTGATATAATGGGCTAGTAATATGATGGGCTCGTGATATAATGGGCTGCTGATATGATGGGCTAGTGATATAATGAGCTAGTCATACGATCGGCTAGTGATATGATGGGCCAGTGATATAATGGGCTGGTGATATAATGGGCTGGTGATATAATGGGCTGGTGATATAATGGGCCAGTGATATGATGGGCTGGTGACCTGATGGTTAGCGATACAAAGAATCTAAGTGTCTGGCCATCGTTTGCTGTCATCTGTGAAACAAAGGGATGAGCACTACTCCTTCTACAGTAGTCAGAGAAGAAGGTGCCTGGCTGTTTGACACTGAAGATGAGAAAATTCTTAACTCGATGAATACAGTTTTAGATGATGCTTTCCCCAGAGGTTGGTGAACTCCAGAAAGACTTTGTTCTGTCCAGGTTTGAGCCCTTTCTACCAACATTGAGGATGTTTGAAAGGCAGATGAAGATTGATACCGCTTTCATAAATATATTAACAACATATGACACTGTTTGGAATGGTGGCCTGCTACTGAAAATGTTATGGATCATCAAATGCTTCAAGATTCCTTAGGTTTGATAGTTCCCTGTTGAAAAAAAGTCAAATTCTGTATCCACCTTAGCAACAAAATCAGTCAAAGTGATGCAGCTGGCAGAACTGCTGTCTCACAGCGCCAGAGACCCGGGTTCGATCCTGACCTCAGGTGCCGTCTGTGCGGAGTTTCATTGTTCTCCCTGTGACCGCCTGAATTTCTTCCAGGTGATCTGGCTTCTGACCACGTCTCAAAGACGTGCGGGTTTGTAGGTTGATTGGACTGTGTAATGTTGTCCCAGTGAGTTGCGAGTGAATGAGAAAGTGGGATAACATAGAACGAGTGTTGACCGGTGATCAATTGTCGCTGTGGACTCGGTGAGCTGACGGGCCTGTTACCATGCTGTATCTCTAAACTAAGCTGAATACATACAGTCAATAATAACCTGGTGTGAAGGTGGATGATTGTGCAAGCTCCTTCCATACAGTTGAGAAGCTTCACACTAAATGCTAGAAGGTCAAATGGACAACCATTTTGTGCAGTCAACACATCAGTTCTCGGAGCCTCACATGTAAATCAGATCTTCTGGGATGCTATTTCCAGACCTGGCACCTCCAGGCTAATCCAGGTAAGACAGGAGTGCAAGTCTTCCAATTAAACAATAAAGATACTGGGAATGTTAACAGCGTCAAAATACAAGTGTGTTATCATTATGCTTGCTACATCGTGAAATCCCACTATCTTTTTACGTACATATATCCTAACAATGGTCAGTAATGGGATAATGATGCCAAAACACAACTCTTCTCTCTGTTTAAGTGTGGTAACTTGTCTCAAGAACTACTTTATACTTGATATACAGCCAATTCAAAAGCCGTTCTTTCTGTGAAATCCCACACAAATATTAAAGTACCATGTGTATGATTTCTGGCAATTAATTAATCCCAAGGCTAGCCACATTGTTCAACACTTCATCATGTGGCACATCATCCCCTACTCTGCTAATCTCCGGAGTAGATTGACTGAGCAATCTCCTGCTCAAGAAACCATATACACGGAGGGATTAAGGTTTAAAAGAATTCTCGCAACAAGCCAAAAGCAGAGAACTGCAATTCACTTTCCACTAGACTTCATCATTAATTGAATATGGTGACTATCTAATCGGGCTTGGCTGCTGTTATACAGCAGATACAATTCCCAGAGCAGCATCTATCTGTATGATATGATCGAAAGGCTGTAGAAACGAGACAGGCTTCAGCCTGCTCTGTCTTTCATCCCCAAAGCAGAGCTGCTTGTGTGTCTTTGGAGGGATATACGATTAATGGAACATTTATGACAGAAGGATTTATTTAACTTATTAAAAATTGATAAATTTAAAAACAACAATGTGTTCAGAAGATTCAGTGAATTCCAGGGTCACTTTTCAAACGGGGCCTTGCTGTTGGCTTCCTGTGCTGTTGCAGTTTGGTGGCTTTGGTGGTATTTATTGTTTGCATCAACAATCATTGTTGCGGCAGAGGCCCACACCACCCTGGCCGCACTCTCATCCCACCCCTGCCATCACGAAGAAGGTCCAGGAGCCTGAATACTCTACATCCAGGTTCAGGAGCAGTTTCTTCCCTACAACCATCAGGCTATTAAACACTACAATCTCCAACTAAGCTCCGAACTACAGAGGCTATGGGATGGGGGGGGGGGGGGGGGGGGGGGCACTGTTTTTCTCTTTGTACTATTATTCTTTGTTTTATATATATACAACCTTTTGTTGTTGATTATCATGTTTATAGCAGACTATGTTTGCATATCTGTTGTGCTTTTGCAAGTATTTTACTGTTTCCTTTCAGGACGTAGGACAAAAGAACACTCTTCCCCCTTTAAGGGGTAGGATCGAACAGTGTTAAAATTGGTCTCTGGCTGAGCTTTGCACATCTAGAGCATCAGAGGCTGAAGGAAGACAGGAAAGAATTACATATATTATGAGGCACAGGTAGGGTACCATTTTTTAGTTTAGAGATACAGCGCAGAAACAGGCCCTTTCGGCCCACCGGGTCTGCACCGACCAGCGATCCCCGCACATTAATACTATCCTATACCCACAAGGGACAATTTTTACATTCACCAAGCCAATCAACCTACATACCTGTACGTCTTTGGAGTGTGGGAGGAAACCGATCTCGGAGAAAACCCACGCAGGTCACGGAGAGAACGTACAAACTCCGTACAGACAGCACCCGCAGTCGGGATCGAACCCGGGTCTCCGGCGCTGCATTCCCTGAAAGGCAGCAACTCTACCGCCGCGCCACCGGCCCCGCCCATGAGAACCTTTATATCAAAGGCTGGAGAGCATAACTTTTGCGTGAGATAGACAAAGTTTAATGGAGGGTTTTTACACGGAGCATAAAGAATGGGTCCATTATTATCCCAAATTTCTGAAAAATAATGTACAGAATGTAAGGAGTGGCACGGTGGTGTAGCGGTAGAATTGCTGCCTTGCAGCACCAGAGACCAGGGTTTGATCCTGACTATGGATGCTGTCTGTACGGAGTTTGTACATTCGCCCCGTGACCACGTGGATATTCCCCGAATGCTCCAGTTTTCTCCCACGCTCCAAAGGCATACAGGTTTGTAGGTCAATTAGCTTCAGTTAAAATTGTAAATGGTCCTAGCGAGTAGGATAGTGCTAGTGTACGGAGATGATTGCTCAGCCTGGACTCACTGGGGCGAAGGGCCCGTTTCCACACTGTAACTTGAAACTAAACTAAACTTTCAACTGCCTCTGTTGTGCAAAACAATTTTTCAAATTATGCCTGAATTGGAAAGCTGCACATCATTCTGATTGATTTAAGTTACATACAATCTTATCAAACCTCTCTCCCGGCTGACTTAACCAATACAATCTGAGAGAGCAATACGATTCTTGTAAGCAAAACAAAAATAGATAGAAAGCCATGGAAGATGATTTAAAAATATATGATGTAGCATTATTCCGCCATTTTACTCCTCTGGCAATTTTACAGCAAGCTCCTTTCAGGGGTCACGGTGAAAAGTCAAGCAACTTGTACAAGGATTCAATGTTCCCCAAATTCACACAATCGAAGGCATCCAAAACCACAGTGCTCCGCCTTCCTAAGAGGACCTTGGGTAACCTTTTTCCAAAACTCATCGATGTTATACCTTAATTCTGAAATGTCCTATTTTAGAGGAACTGCAAACCCATACATCAAACTCTGGCCAATATACAAAAAATCCTAAATCTGATTGTACACAAACTGCAAAATGATAAGAGTTCACACCGTTAGCTGTGTGATGGGTTATCTCTGATTTAATGTGACATAGTGATTGAAATGACCTCAATACTGGAATTTGGTGTGATGTACAAGACTTGGCAGCTAAATATTTCATTACAAGCAGACTCCAATTACTGCTTTTCAACAAGCCCAGTAAATAAAGACGTCCCTGTTTTTCATTTGTTCTGAACTATATGAAGATAGAAGAGAGGATATTTAACATGTTTCTGAGCTCTTAAGAAGATTTACTGGCTTTGCAGCACTTTTTTGGTGGAAGTAAAAATTCTATGGAGCAATATTCAATGTTCATCTATATGCCCAGCGATGATGCACTGAAATGAATCATGAAATAATTGGGCTATTGCTGGGAAGTAACTGAGCTAATAAAAAAATTCATTTGAAGGCATTAGGAGAAGATGTGCAACAAAATCATATGGATATGCATGACAAAAATGAGAAGACTGAAAACGGCATAAAAAATGGAATAACTAAATTTCGGCCAGTACAGCTGGGAATGCCACTGACTCACAGCACCAGAGAACCGGGTTCGACCCTGACCTTGGGTGCTGTCTGTGCAGACTTTGTACATTCCCCCTGCTTGTACATTTGCTCTGGGTGCTCCTGTTTCCTCCCATGTCCCAAAGGATTCCATTTCCTAAGAAGAAAGCTAATGGCATGTTGGCCTTCATTGTGAGAGGATTTTGAGTTTAGGAGCAAGGAGGTCCTACTGCAGTTGTACAGGGCCCTGGTGTGACCACACCTGCAGTATTGTGTGCAATTTTGGTCTCCTAATTTGAGGAAGGACATGCTTGCTATTGAGGGAGTGCAGCGTAGGTTCACCAGGTTAATTCCCGGGATGGCCGGGCTGACGTATGAGGAAAGAATGGGTCGACTGGGCTTGTATTCGCTGGAATTTGGAAAGATTAAAGGGGATCATAAAGAAACAAATACAATTCTTCAGGGATTGGGCAGGCGAGATGCTGGAAAAATGTTCCCGATGTTGGGGGAGTCCAGAACCAGGGGTCACAGTTTAAGAATAAGGGGTAGGCCATTTAGGACTGAGATGAGGAAAAAACTTTTCACCCAGAGTTGCGAATCTGTGGAATTCTCTGCCACAGAGGCCAATTCACTGGATGTTTTCAAGAGAGAGTTTGATTTAACTCTTCGGGCTAAAGGAATCAAGGGATATGGGGAAAAGGCAGGAATAGGGTATTGATTTTAGATGATCAGCCATGATTGAATTTAATGGCTCGAAGGGCCGAATGGTCTACTCCTGCACCTATTTTTCTATATTTCTATGTTTCTATTAATTGGCCTCTGCAAAAATTGTCCCTGGTGTGTTAGGAGTGGATGAGCAAGTGGGATAACATAGAACTATCGTGAATGGGTTATGGATGGTCAGCATATACTCGATGTGCCAAAGGGCGTGCTTCCATGCTATGTCACTAAACTAAACTAAATTAAATCTCATGCAATTCCAAAAATCCACCACAACTATAGATATTTTGTTCTATTGGCTATTACAATGGGGAAACAAGATGTCCCAAAGGATGAAGATTTTCTGTTTGTTCCTGCAGCCAAATATTCTGCAAATTCTTGAAATTCTGTTGTTAAACTAAGCTTACTTGCATGTACTCTGATATTACATTGTCCTGATATAGGTTGAAATGTTGGTCAAAATAATTTTATCAAACCCATATCTCACAGAATAAGTGTTTGCATCAGTTTAAACTCTTCCGCAACCAAAAATACAACTTTCCAACACTCACATCACCATTCCAAGGACCAGGAACGTAGGATGCAATGAAGTGTGAACATTGACAATTCAAACTGCAGTAAAGCAGGAAAATAAAATAATTTTGTGTTTTCAGGTGAATTCATAAACTTTTCTACTTTGTACTTACTGCTTCAATACATGAATATATTAGACAAGCTGGCCCATTAGAGGGTGGTGAATCTGTGGAATTAATTGCCACAGATGGCTGTGGAGGTCAAGTCAATGGATATTTTTTAAGGTGGAGATTGATGGGTTCTTGGTTAGTCCGGGTGTCAGGGGTTATGGGGAGTAGGCAAGAGAATGGGGTTGAGAGGGAAAGATAGATCAGCCATGATTGAGTGGTCAAGTAGACTTGATGGACCAAATGGCCTAATTCTGCTTTTACAACTTAGGAACTCAGTAACTGATTAGGCTGCCCCATATTCTTCATGGCTCGAACATCAATAGTTATTATCAGACACTTCCAAGCCAAGCTCACCAAACTAACGTTTTCCACACACACCTGCCACACAACCTCATAATCTAGGCCAAGACAGTGGTGCAGTGGTAGAGTTGCTGCCTCACAGTGCCAGAGACCTGGGTTTGACCCTGACCTCGGGAGCTATCTGTGTGGTGTTTGCACGTTATCCCGTGACCGTTTGTGTTTCCTCCTGGTGCTCCAGTTTCCTCCCACGTCCCAAAGACTCACGGGTTTGTAGGTGAATAGGCCTCTGTAAATTGCCCCTAGTGTGTTGTGGGATAACTAGTGCGAAAGGGTGATCAATGATCAGTGTGGACTCGGTGGGCTAAAGTGTCTGTTTCCATGCTGTATCTCTAAGCTAAAACTAAACTGAACTGTTGTGAAAAACAAATACCCCAAGCTCCGATAAGAATATAAATTCTCACATTTGAAATTCTCAAAGATAACCCATCACACTAACTGTGTGAAATCTTATCATTTTGCAGTTTGTGTACAGTCAGATTTAGGATTCTTGAAAATGTCTTCAAAGTATGGTAACTGCATGAGTATCTAGGAAAAGTAACTTCTGTAAATAATATTTGCTTTATATGACACAATCGACATTTGTCATTATTTCAGCATCTTTCCACGTACATGCTGATAGATTTAACAGCAATGCCGTTCACACAGTTGAGCTTTGATGCGGAAGCCAGACACATTTATTTTGGCTTCTGCATCTGCTGTGTGGTATAAGCAGAAAAGAGAAATGTGTAATTCAAATGCTGTATTATTACATTGCTCCAAAATATATCAATGTGCTTGGCATACTTATGGCACATTACTTAAATATACAATGCCTATTGTTGTGTGGATTTCAGCTATTATTCAAATGGAAAAAAATAAATCCAATTGTACATCCGTTTAAGGTCTTATCCGACGAACACCATCGTTATCGACACAGCTTTTCATCACTGGTTCAGTATATTAGCCTTTGCTGCCTGACACAGGAGTAGAATAGGTTTGCACTGGTGATGGAAAAAAAAGATTTGTATTTGCATAACACAGTTAATGATGTTTGAATGGCCCAAAGCACTCCATGGTCAATTACGAAACGGGCTGCTTCAGAGACAGCATTTATTTATTTGAAAGTCAAAACAGAAATAAAAACTACAGATGCCGTACATTTTTAACGAAAAACAGAGAATTCTGGAATCCCTCAGCGGTTCACTAAAACTTTTATGCGAAGAGAAACAGTTCAGATTTCCAGTGTTGGAAGCAATGGCAGATGCTGGTTTACACCGACGATGGACACAAAATGCTGGAGGCATTTTCAGCGGGTCAGGTAGAAAAGGAATAGGTGACATTTTGGGTCGAGGAGAAGGGTCTCGACCCAATATGTCATCTCTTCCTTTTCTCCGGAGATACTGCCTGACCGCTGAGTTACTCCGGAATTTTGTGTCTATCTTCAGTCCAGATTTCAGGTCTGGGACCTTCATAATTTTCCTTATTGTTTCTATTGTGTGTCCTGCTGGGCATGACCCACAGCATAAACATCAGTAAAGCATTCTACATGAAAAGGGTCTCCAAACATTGACTATCCGTAGTCTCAAGAAATGCTATCTGTGTAATAAAGTGTATAACACAGACAGCACTGTGTTATAAACAAAATACTTCAATAGGGAATATATTGCTCTCAGGAACACACCTCCATCTTCTACTATTCTCTATAACATGGGCGATTCCGAAATATGGGTCATGAATATTGAGACCAATATGTTTAAGTCTCATCCTCAAAATTATCTATGAAAAGAAAATGCTGTTTGTGGCCTTTGTCCACCTATCTGCCAATACCCCCCCCCCCCACACACCTCACACTCCACCTGTATCTACCTATCACTTGTAGAACAAGTTAACCCGACCGAGCCCAAAACGTCACCAATCTATGTTCTCCAGAAATGCTGCCTGACCTGCTGAGTTAATCCAGTACTTTGTGTTCTTCCACCTATCACTTACCAAGTTTTGGCCCACCCCCACATCCTTTCTCAGCTTCCTCCCCTCCACTACAATTAGTCCGAAGACCCAAAATGTCACCTAACCATGTCTTTCAGAGATGCTGCCAGACCTACAAAGTTATTTCTGCCTCTTTTTCTTACCTAATGTTAACTGCGACGTTCACAATATTAACGTAATAAAGTTTGCTGAAGACTGGTGACTACATGATCATTGCGTTTTATTTGGGGTGGCACAGTGGTACTCAAAGACGTACAGGTTTGTAGATTAATTGGCTTCGGTAAAATTGTATGTTGTCCATAATGCCAGTTGTCCATAATGCTGATCGGCGCGGACTCGGTGGGCCAAAGGGCTTGTTTTCGCGCTGTATCTCTAAAGCAAAGTAAAATCTAACCCAAGAATGGACTTGTTTTATAAATGTAGAGAGCATGACTACTGGAGGAGTGTTTTAATTCAAAAGAAATGCGAGCATTCAGCATATCATCAGGGCTTCCAAAATATGACAATAGCTTTGGAGAGTAAATAATAAATCAATTAATGCACATGACCTATTGAGTAACTTCAATGTGCACGGATCAGCATTGATTTTATTTTTCTCATCTCAGTTCCATTACATAGAAACATAGGAAAATAGGTCCAGGAGTAGGCCATTCGGCTCTTCGAGCCAGCACCACCATTCAATATGATCATGGCTGATCATCCAAAATCAGTACCCCATTCCGGCTTTTTCCCAATATCCCTTGATTCCTTTAGCCCTAAGAGCTAAATCTAACTCTCTCTTGAAAACATCCAGCGAATTGGTCTCCATTGCCTTCTGTGGTAGAGAATTCCACAGATTCACAACTCTCTGGGTGAATAAATGTTTCCTCATCTCAGTCCTAAATGGCCTACCCTTTAATCTTAAACTTTGAGCCCTGGTTCTGGACTCCCCCAACATCGAGAACATTTTTCCTGCATCTAGCCTGTCGAATCCTTGAAGAATCTTATATGTGTCTATAAGATCTCTTCTCATCCTTCTAAATTCCAGTGACTGCGAGCTCAGTCGACCCATTCTTTCATCATATGTCTGTCCCACCATCCCGGGAATTAACCTGGTGAACCTACACTGCACTTCCTCAATAGGAATAATGTCCTTCCTCTGGCACTAAAGTACTAAGATCAGAGTTTTTATATTTAAATTGCTCACACTGACTGAAGATGTAATCTTCCACTACAATTAGCATTAACAACAGGACGTATGGTACTAAAATTATTTGGGCTGCCGTTGCTGCATGTCTACTATTAACACTTTGTACCGTCATAATTACTGCTCAGGACATAATACCAATTGCGGGAGAGAAAATATTCTTCAAACAGGCTTTGTGCAGCATGGTGCTCTTCCTTCTGTTTTCCCTTCTTCATCTTGTGAAAATCCGAAGAGATATAAAGTGAGTTATGTAGCAGTCGGCGATCACTGTAGCTCTGAGCCATGCTGCACAGTGCAGCTTGGCACCGTCAGCTGAGAAGTAACCAGACTTTTTACTGGCATATTCAATGCTGTCCACTTCCATATCCCTAATGGAGTGTTTAAGTTTTTTAATAACCCTGGCCGCACTCTCATTTCACCCCTGCCATCGGGAAGAAGGTAGAGGAGCCAGAAAACTCCAGGTTCAGGATCAGCTTCTTCTCAATAACCATCATGCTATTGAATACTATGAACTCCATCTAAACTCCAAACTGCCTTCAGGCATTGCTTTTTGTCTTTGTACTACTGTATATAAACACTACATATATGGATAATATATAGTTTGTACAATATATAATTTATTGTGTATTGAACTTCTTTTTGTTGTTTGTTATGATGTTTACAGATTACGATGTTTATATATCTGTTGTGCTGCTGCAAGTAAGAATGTCATTGTTCCGTTTTGGGACATATGACATTAAAACACTTGACTCTCTTGAATCACATGCTTTGATATCTGATTTTTCAACCAGGGACTTGTATGTTTAAACGATGAACTAACATACTAGTCCCACCTGCCCATGTTTGGCCAATATCCCTCTAAACCTTAGATGGATACAAAGTGCTGGAGTAACTCAGGGAGTCAGGCAGCTTCTCTCGACTTCAGACCCTTCTTCAACTGAGTCTGAAGAAGGGTCCCAACCCGAAATGTCACCTATCAGTTTTCTCCAGAAATGCTGCCTGACTCACTGAGTTACTTCGTTATTTTATGTCTATCTTTGTAAAATAACAGCACTTGCAGTTCCTTTTTATTAAATTCCCACTAAATATTTCCTATCGATGTACCTATCCAAATGCCATTTAATGATGTTATAATATCTCCTCTGGCCGCTTGTTCCATACATCCACCACCCTCTGTATGAAAAAGTTGCCCCTCAGGTTCCTATTAAAACTTTCCCCTCTCACTTCACACAGAGAGTGGTGAGTTTGTGGAATTCTCTGCCACAGAAGGTAGTTGAGGCCAGTTCATTGGCTATATTTAAGAGGGAGTTAGATGTGGCCCTTTTTGCTAAAGAGATCAGGGGGTATGGAGAGAAGGCAGGTACAGGCTACTGAGCTGGATGATCAGCCATGATCATATTGAATGGCGGTGCAGGCTCGAAGGGCCGAATGGCCTACTCCTGCACCTATTTTCTATGTCTAAGTCTAAACCTATGACCCCTGGTTCTTGATTCCGCTATTTTGGGTAAAAACTGTTCATATCTTACTTATGTATATTTATATAAATCTACTCTTTAACTATCTTCTCAAGTAACAATCTATCTATAATATTGATTATGTATTCCATCTGTATCGCAGTGGTAGCTATAACGGTAGCTATATATATATATATATATATATATAGTGGTAGCTATATATATATATATATATATATATATATGTGTGTGTGTGTATATATATACATATATAGATATGTATACATACACATATATATACAGATATATACACACACACACACATATATATATATATACACGCACGCACACATATATTTCCACACACACACACACACACACACACACATATATATATATATATATATATATATATAATATATGGAAATATATATGTATAATTTATCTCACATATAATGCATAATATATATCTGCTCGGCCCAGCATTGAAGGGGATTTCCCTTTAAAACCTCATCTTTTGAGATCTCAGAAGAAGTGCACCTTTGAAATTGACCTGTTACTCCACAAAATGTGTGAGGACTTTCATTGAACAGGTAAAGGAATGAGTACAAATGATCATGGGGACCGAGGTCTCAGTGAACTGAATGTGTTCTGGTCCAAGGTAACATCTAGACGGTTGAAGATAGAGCAGAAAAGGCTCAGTGGTCAGGATTTATCAAAAAGAAAGATTTAAAATGCCACTGATATCAACGCAGGAGATGCTGATTGATAAACTGAGAAAAGGCCAACAGTCTTTTTTAAGGGTCTCGACGCGAAACGTCACCCATTCCTTCTCTCCCGAGATGCTGCCTGACCCGCTGACTTACTCTAGCATTTTGTATCTATCTTCGATTTAAACCAGCATCTGCAGTTTTTTTCCTACACTAAAGGTCAACAACAAGTCAGCCAATTGATTTTGATTTTAACTTCAACATTTTAGCAATGAACATTTCTAAGGCCATTCTTTTGGTCGAATGGGGTTGAGAGGGAAAGGCAGGTCAGCCATGATTGAATGGCAGAGTAGACTTGGTGGGTTGAATGGCCTAATTCTTCTCCTGTGACTTATGAACTTCTAAAGACGTTCCCACCAATAAAACTTTGCTGAGCCTGGCACAGATTTCCCTCATGATTAATGTAGCAGAAGATTGCCTTTTAAATTTGCATCCTAACTATCTACCATTACAAGCAGAACATTATTAAGTCAAGGGTCTGAAGATGGGTCCTGACCCGAAGCATCACCTATCCATGTTCTCCCAAGATGCTGCCTGACTTGCTGAGTTACTCCAGCGTTTTGTGTCTTTCTAACCTCCCCATTCATTTGTTACTCATGCGCTTTGTATCCTTTTTATTATCAGGTGTGAGGTGGCACAGTGGCCTGGCGGTAGAGTTGCTGCTGAACAGCAACTGCCGAACTGTCTACCAGCGACCGGGTTATATCCTGACTACGGGTGCTGTCTGTGTAGGATTTGTACGTTCTCCCCATGACTACATGGGTTTTCTCCGGGTATTCCATTTTCCTCCCACACTCCAAAGATGTTCAGTTTTGTAAGTTAATTGGCTTAGGTAAAAATTGTAAATTGTCCCTAGCGTGTAGGATAGTGCCAGTCTGCTGGGTGATCACTGGTTGGCGCGGACTCGGTGGGGAGAAGGGCCTGTATGCACACTGTATCTCTAAAAAAAACTAAAGCAAAATCTCTAGAGTCACCTGTGAGGAGATCTATTTCAGTCAGCAGAGCAGAAGATCTTTCTAAAATTAGCTCGAGAAAGAGAGAGGGAGGATGGATTTGGCAATTGGCTGGTCTTGATGCAAGGGAGGTGGGCAGAGGTGTTGGGTAGCACTTTCTAATTAGCAGCTCGTTTATACGCAGCATCTACATGATGCATACTGTGCTGGAACCCGTATTAGATTTGAAAAAAATGCCACCGGGATGATAGTCAAGCTCAATTAGATCTGACTTTTTACTCTGGTGGTTCATATTAATAAAAAATGCCTCATATTGTCAGCTGCAATCTGTGATATTAAAGCTCTGAACTCTTGTCATAGGTTTCACAATACATCATCTTCAACTTTAATTTACTGTTGCCAAATGTTACATAAAATAATTGTTTGATTAAAATTTATGCATTAAGTGGAACTGGACATTGATGCTCTCTCTTTGATGCTTAAATATTTATACTTTGCTTTTAAGTCTGCTTCTTCCTCCTTTATGCCTACTCTGTTCCAATTCTGGTGACTCCTGTTGAGTTGGAAGCAGCTTTTGCCTCAATCTGTAATAGTCAGCTTTGAGTTAAAGAGTCACACAGCATGGAAACAGGCCCTTCCACCAAACTTGCCCATGCCAACCAAGATACCCCATCTAAACTAGTTCCACCTGCCCACATTTGACCCAAATCCTCTAAATCGTTCCCATCCATATATCTTTCCAAATGTCTTTTATATATTGTTATAGTACCTGCCTCAACTACTTCCTCTGGCAGCTCATTCCATACACCCATTACTCTGTGTGAAAAGGTTGCCCTTCAGTTTCCTTTTGAATTTTTCCCCTCACCTTAAACCGATGTCCTCTGGTTCTTGATTCCTCTACCCTGGGTAGAAGACTCTGTGCATTCGCCTTATCTATTTCCCTCATGATCTTATATTTCTCTATAAGATCACCCCTCATTCTCCTGCACTCCAAGAAATAAAGTCCTAGCTTGCCCAACTATTCCCGATAGCTCAGGCCCTCAAGTTCTGGTAACATCCTCATTAATCTTCTCTGCACTCTTTCCAGGTTAACAACATCTTTCCTTTGGCAGGGTGACCAGAAACTGAACACAATACACCAAATGCGGCCTCACCGACGTCTTGTAGAACTTTAACATAAATCCCAACTTCTACTTAATACCCTGACCGATGGAGATCATTGTGCGTTCTTCACCACCCTGTACGTGTGATGCCATGTTCAAGGAACAATGTACCTAAACACTCTCCAACACTCCCCAGGGGCCTGCCAGGGTTCTTGTTTTAGATTAAAAGGGTCATATGTTGCTCATAGTGATACAGTGCAGACTGAGGGGTGCTGTTGGTAACTAATGAGGAAGGTAGGCGGTGACATGTGGCCAGAAGTTATAAGAAGAAGGACCCACACCCACTCCAAGTGTGGTAAGGCAAACAGATCCACTACTTTGATCGCTCCCTGATTCAGAAACTGTAAATGTACATTTACGTCAATAGCATTGAGTTTGTCAAAGGCAACATTTATACATATGCATAAAGCCCAGTATGAATATTGCAAAAAATGTTTATAATTATTTTGTGATATGTAGTTTGATCATAGTTTTTTGAATTTTAAAAGATACAGTGTGGAAATAGGCCTTTCAGCCCACCAAGTCCATGCTGACCATCGATCCGTTCACGCTAGTTCCATGTTAACACAATCACAGGGAGAACGTACAAACTCCACACAGACAGCACCCAAGGTCAGGATTAAACCCGGGTCTCTGGTGCTGTGAGACTGTGGCTTTACCAGCTGCACTATAGTACGACCCACTGGGACTGCTTCTTCTTTCCAGAGTTCAGTTTAGTTTATTGCCACGTGTATCGAGGTACAGTGAAAAGCTTTTTGTTGCAAGCTAACCAGTCAGCAGAAAGACAATACATGATTACAATTAATCCATTTACAGTGTATAGATACATGATAAGGGAATAACGTTTAGTGCAAAGTAAAGCCAGCAAAGTCCGATCAAGGATAGTCTGAGGAACATCAGAGGTTGATAGTAGTTCAGCAGTACTGACCATCAATCAGTTCACGAAGATAGACACAAAAGGCTGGAGTAATCTAGCGGGACAGGCAGCATCTCTGGAGAGAATGGGTGACATTTCGGGTCGAGCCCCTTCTTCAGTCCCGAAACGTCACCCATTCCTTCTCTCCAGAGATGCTGCCTGTCCCGCTGAGTTACACCAGCATTTTGTGTCTATCTTTGGTTTAAACCAGCATCTGCAGTTCCTTCCTACACATCAATCAGTTCACGCTAGTTCTATGGTATCCCACTTACTCATCCCTTTTCAAAACATTAGGGGCAATTTACAGAGTTTAAAAGACCTATAAACCTGGATGTCTATTTCGAATGTGTGAGGAGACAGGAGCATCCAGATGAAACCCATGTGGCCACAGGGAGAAAGTACAAACTCCACACAGATCAGGATTGAACTCCAGCAAGGTCAGGATTGAACTTGGGTCATTGGCGCTGTGAGACAGTGGATCTACCAGCTGTTGCATTGTGTCACCTACTGGGACTGTGTCTTCTACCTGGTTCCCCAGAGCTGTCTAAAAAACATAATACTATTGGAGAATCAATAGCAAAAACGCACATTAACAACAATACGAGTCCTCCTTAGATTATGCCAGAATTTCATCCCTGAGAACTGTTCATAATTGTTGGTAACAGTTCGCAAGTCAGCCACAAACTGTTCCCATAGAGCAAAATCCCATTTTACCATTCTTAATAATAAAGCTCATTGTAAAAAATCAAATTCCACAGTTGTGTCAGTTTGAAGTTTGATTTGCTTCTGTAAATTGTCCCTGGTGTGTCGGATAGAACTAGTGTATTTGTGATCATTGGTTGGCGCAGATTAGGTGGGTCTGTTTCCACACTGTTTCACTAAACTAAACTAAACTAAACTAAACTAAACTAAACTAAACTAAACTAAACTAAACTAAACTAAACTAAACTAAACTAAACTAAACTAAACTAAACTAAACTAAACTAAACTAAACTAAACTAAGGCGCACAGAGTCTCTTGCCCAGAGTAGGTGAATCGATAATCAGAGGACATAGGTTTATGGTGAGGCGGGAATGATTTAACAGAAACCTGAGGGGTAACTTTTTCACACAAAGGGTGGTGGGTGTGTGGAACGAGCTGTGGTGGGGGTCGTTCAGGGAGGGACTATCATATGGTTTAAGAAACATTTAGACGGTGACATGGATAGGACCGATTTGGAGGGATATCTGCCAAATGCAGGCAGGTGGGACTAGTGTAGATGGGACATGTTGGGCGGTGTGGGAAAATTGGGCCGAACGGGCTGTTTCCACGACATATGACTCGAAAAAGTAGTTTATATCATCCCTTATGGATCAGAAGGACGAAGATATTATTTCATCCTCCCTACCTCCCATGATAGCCTTTCCACTGTCAGTGTTCCCAAACTCCCAACCAATGGATACATAATGGTGGAGTAACTCAGCGGGACAGGCAACATCTCTGGAGAGAAGGAATGCGTGATGCTTCGGGTCGAGTCCTTCAGTCTGAAACAGGGTCATGACCCGAAATGTCACCCGTTCTTTCTCTCCAGAGATGCTGTCTGTCCCGCTGAGTTACTCCAGCATTTTGTGTCTATCTTCGATTTAAACCAGCATGTGCAGATTTTTCATGTTACTCATCCCTGAATGTGAAAATCTGTAAATGGTCACATGAAAGCATGGAATATTTTCTTCCTGCCACAAAGTTTTCCTTACCCAGCAAACCTTTTTAAATTAAAATGTATTCAAAACAAACCATTTAAAAATAAATGCAATTGTGCACACTTTTTTCTCTTCTACAAAACACCAGAAATAGGAGCACTGACAACCTACTCTTACAAATGTACAAAATGTAAAGTCTATGGTGTCTTTCATTGAGTAGTGTGAAGGGCAATACAAGATTTTGAAGGTGCAACTAAAGAACAGAGTAATGAGCAACGTTTTGGCACAACACCTGCACAAATCTTCTTGAAGGAAAAAAGGGTGACAAGGTTAGATTACCGAAGTGTAGTTTAGTTCAGTTTATTATCACGTGTACTGAGGTATAGTGCAAAAGCTTTCTTGTTGCGTGTTCTCCAGTCAGCGAAAGACCATACAGGATTACAATCAAGCCGTCCACAGTGTACGGATACAGTATAAAGGGAATATCTATTGATGCAAGATAAAATCCAGTAAAGTCTGATTAAAAATAGTCTTTGGGTATCCAACGAGGTAGATGGTAGCTCAAGACCACTTTCTAGTTGGTGATTGGATGGTTCAGTTGCCTGATAACAGCTGAGAAGATATTATCTTCCAGAATTACAGTATTCCAGAACATTCAGAGTCGGGTATGTATTATTACTGTTTGCACACTGGATATCTATATTTATAAGCATGCACATTTCCTCCTGGAATAAGACAACTGGCAACATGTTAGAGACACTTCTAGTTTCTTTTTAAATCCAAAAATCAACAATTTAAAATCCCCAAATCAACAATTCTCTGCCGAAATACGATTTCTGCCACTTTAGTCCGAAAAGGACTTTGCAAGTTGTCTGCACTTCTGGGTTGTCACAAATGGTGACATCTCTGACAACATTGATCAGCTCAGCCTTGGATGTGTTTGGCTCAATCATTCTAAAGTAAGGCAAGCTCTCTTCCAAAGTGTATTTTCTCACTTGCTTTAGGCCTTTCAGCAGACAGTTGTCTTGGTAACAAACAGATGTCAGCAAACCTGCCACAGCTAGAGAAGGTCCGTACATTAATTACACTGGTACCATCTGCAATGAAGGCTCTATTCCTTGCAACACCCGAGGTCACCAGTTACTGAGGATTTTGGCACCAATTGGAAAATTGCTATTAGTGGATTTTGCTTCTCTCTACAGAGCGCCCATTTGATATTCCTGATCCTTATAACACAACGCTGTTTAGTTTGGTTGAGAAATGCAGCATGGAACATGCCCTTTGGTGCTTCAAATCCATGCCACCATTTCCATCCTAGTTCTATGATATCCCAATTTCACATCCACTCCCTCCACACTAGGGGGCATCCCAGGATGGAGATGTCCAACACTAGAGGACACAGATATAAGGGAAGAGGGGCAACGTTTCATGGAGATGTGCGGGGGCACGTTTTTTACACAGAGAGTAGTGGGGGTCTGAAATGCATTGCCAGGGGTGGTGGTGGAGGCAGAAACGATAGTGGTGTTTCAGAGGCTTTTAGATAGGCACATGAAAGTGCAGGGAACAGAGGGATATGGATCATGTACAGGCACCTAAGATCAGTTTAGCAAGGCATCATGCTTGGCACAATCATTGTGGGCTCAAGACCCATTAATGTGTTGTACTCAGGGCCGTCTAAACGCATGGGCCTGATGGGCCCATGAGCATAGGGGCCCCATGCTGATCTGTGTATGTTAAGTGACTTGCAATAAATAAATACTACTTTAAAAATGTAGGTTCAATAAGTGCTTTTTTCGCAACATTTTCGGTCCCTAAGTGGTTTTTTTCGCAACATTTTCCACCCCTAAGTGCTTCTCACAGCGATCTGTTTCGCAACAATTAGCTCCCTAAGTGCTTTGCTTTTCCATCCCTAAGTGCTTCTCACAGCGATCTGTAAGTGCTTTTCGCAACAATGTAGCACCCTATGTCCATCGCTAAGTGCTTTTCGGTAAGTGCTTTTCGCCGGCGGGGGGGGGGGGGGGCTGGTAGGGAAAGGGGGGTGGGGGAGAGTAACGGTGGGGGCGACGGGGAGGGTGGGAGGAGGAGAGAGTGGGGGTGGGAGGAGGCAGAGTGGGACTGGGGAGGGCTTGTTATAATAAGAAATTCGTAGTAATTTCATACTGTGACATCTAATCTGTATGGCTTACTGAGTATTATTGTGTTTTTCAAGCCTCGTGTATTGTTCAAATGTTTATCATGTTGATTAGTTGTCGCTGTACAGCATGTTTTTAATGTTTCAACACCGATTTTGTTGGAAGTGCCAATAAAATAAATATATGTTTAATTTTATTGACCATTTACATTTTTATTCCTGTGAGTAGTTGTCGTAGGGGCCCCAGTACACTGCTTTGCCCGGGGCCCATAATGCTGTAAAGACGGCCCTGGTTGTACTGTTCTATGTTCTATAAAATGTGTATGCATTCATCTAGAACAAAATGCATGAAGCCACTGGCACTGAATATCCTTAGGGGTCAACAGATTCTAATGTATTAATTAGCTGAATTTCAGCTGAAACCAAGTTTTAATGTCTTCGGGTGTATTTGTCACCATGAACAGTTTGGCTGCACTCTGTATTTCCTGTGGAACATAGGAAAAGGAGTAGCTGCAGAGAACTAGATCCACCCTCAATTAAATCAAGAAGTCCATGTTCTACAGAGATGCAGCCAGCATGGACAGATGTACAGATGTAACCTGCTGAGGTGCCCCAGCACTTTGTATCTTTTTGTTAATCAATTAAATCAAGAGTGATAGGAAGAAATGCTGGAGTAACTCAGCGGGTCATGCAGCATCTCGGGAGAGAAGGAATGGGTGATGTTTCAGGTCGAGACCCTTCTTCAGACTGATGTCAGGGGAGGGGGTGGGACAAATATAGAATGTAGTAGTCGGAGACAGGAAGACTAGTGGAAGAACTGGGAAGGGGGGGGGGGGGTAGAGGGGGAAAGCAGGGACTACCTGAGGTTAGAGAGGTCAATGTTCATCCCACTGGGGTATAAACTACCCAATCGAAATATGAGGTGCTGTTCCTCCAATTAGCGCTGGGCATCACTCTCACAATAGAGGAGGCCCAGGACAGAAAGGTCAGATTGGGAATGGGATGGGGAGTGGAAGTGCTGAGCCACCGGGAGATCAGGCAGGTTAAGACGGACTGAGCGGAGGTGTTCAGCGAAACAATCGCCAAGCCTGAGCTTGGTCTTGCCGACGTAGAGAAGTTGACACCTGGAACAGTGGATACAATAGATGAGGTTGGAGGAGGTGCAGGTGAACCTCTGCCTTACCTGGAAAGACTGCTTGGGTCCTTGGATGGAGTCGAGGGGGAAGGTAAAGGGACAGGTGTTGCATTTCCTGTGGTTGCAGGGGAAAGTGCCTGGGGAGGGGGTGGTTTGGGTGACCAGGGAGTTTCGGAAGGAACGGTCTCTGTGGAAAGCAGAAAGGGGTAGAGATGGGAAGAGGTAGCCAGTAGTGGGATCCCATTGGAGGTGGCGGAAATGTTGGAGGATAATGTGTTGTATGCGACGACTGATGGGGTGGAAGGTGAGGACAAGGGGAATTCTGCCCCTGTTACGAATAGGCAGAGGGGGAACAAGAGCGGAGCTGTAGGATATTGAGGAGACCCTAATGAGAGCCTCATCTATAATGGAAGGGGGAACCCCCGTTTCCTAAAGAATGAGGACATCTCCGATGCCCTTGTATCGAACATCTCATCCTGGACGCATATGTGGCATAGACGAAGGAATTGGGAGTAGGGGATAGAGTCTTTACAGGAAATAGGGTGGGAAGAAGTGTATTCAACATAGCTATGGGTGTCAGTAGGTTTGTAGTAGATGTCAGTCACTAGTCTGTCTCCTGTGATGGAGGTGGTGAGATCCAGAAACGGTAGGGAGATGTCAGAGATGGTCCAAGTAAATTTAAGAGCAGGATGGATATTAGTGGTGAAACTGATGAGGTCAGTGAGTTCTGCATGGGTGCAGGAGGTAGCACCAATGCAGTCGTCAATGTAGCGGAGGTAGGGTCGGGGATAGGGCCAGTGTACGCCTGGAACAGGGATTGTTCGCCGTACCCTACAAAGAGGCAGGCACAGCTCGGGCCCATGTGAGTGTCCATAGCTACGCCTTGGATTTGGAAACTCAAGAGTGATCTTCTACATTAAATCTGAATCTGATTATCTGCAAAAATATTATATTAAAGAAAGCACGCAATGTTCACAGATATTTTGTTTCTTTTCCAAAAATACTCGATTCTCCTCCCTCAAACGTGATTTTTCTTGGTGAGTCAGGGTGAATTCTCCAGAGAGGATTCAGCCTCCTGCAAGCTGGAACTCAATCTGTTTATGTCGTTGCGATTATCCCCCTTACATTCTGAATGTAAATAGCCTGTTTGGCAGGCATTCTATGAAACTACTGTGATCTCAGTTGGCAATCGGGAACTTAATCTCTGTATAATTCAATACACTGGAATTTAGAAGGATGAGGGGGGATCTTATTGAAACATATAAGATAATTAGGGGATTGGACACATTAGAGGCAGATAACATGTTCCCAATGTTGGGGGAGTCCAGAACAAGGGGCCACAGTTTGAGAATAAGGGGTAGGCCATTTAGAACGGAGATGAGGAAGAACTTTTTCAGTCAGAGGGTGGTGAAGGTGTGGAATTCTCTGCCTCAGAAGGCAGTGGAGGCCAGTTCGTTGGATGCTTTCAAGAGAGAGCTGGATAGAGCTCTTAAGGATAGCAGAGTGAGGGGGTATGGGGAGAAGGCAGGAACGGGGTACTGATTGAGAGTGATCAGCCATGATCGCATTGAATGGCGGTGCTGGCTCGAAGGGCTGAATGGCCTACTCCTGCACCTATTGTCTATTGTCTATTGTCTATTGTCTAAAGCTGCTAAGCAGTAGTGTGAGTAACATTATAGGCATTTTTACATTTCAGTTATGTAATGGTGCACACCTGCATTGTTATCTCTGTTGTCCTCAGGGACATTCTTGCCTCTCTCCTAACGCTCTGCTATATGCAGCCCCTTAGCAACAACATCTGAAAGCACATTTTCCAGATGGATATTACCAACACAGAGCTTTTATTTCACAACCACCTTCTTTGACCCTCCTACTGCCACTAATTTGTCAAACTGCTTTGACAACAGTTAGGTGGGAAAGAACTGCAGATAATTTCACAGAAGTTAGACGCAAAATGCTGGAGTAACAGCAGGTGAGGCGGCATCTCTAGATAAAAGGAATAGGTGATGCTTCGAGTCAAAACCTGGGCGGCACGGTAGCGCAGCGGTAGAGTTGCTGCTTTACAGCGAATGCAGCGCCGGAGACTCAGGTTCGATCCTGACTACGGGTGCTGCACTGTAAGGAGTTTGTACGTTTTCCCCGTGACCTGCGTGGGTTTACTCCGAGATCTTCGGTTTCCTCCCACACTCCAAAGACGTACAGGTATGTAGGTTAATTGGCTGGGTAAATGTAAAAATTGTCCCTAGTGGGTGTAGGATAATGTTAATGTGCGGGGATCACTGGGCGGCACGGACTTGGAGGGCCGAAAAGGCCTGTTTCCGGCTGTATGTATATGATATGATATGATGATATGATAAAACCCTTCTTCAGACTGAGTTATGTCCTCTGCTGATGCCATCCATGATTCTGACAATGTAAGCACCATGGAGATATGAACCTTTGGAACTATGATCTTCCTTTTTTTAAATTTGTTGCTGCTTGTTTATAGGAAAATACTCACTTACTCCAACAAGGCAGCTGGCAACATGTGTGCCCTTTATAGAGATTGTCTCTGAAAGCAGAATTAAATGAAATCATACAACTTTCAACATCGGCGACAATCGCAGTGTTAAACTCAGTTTATCTCAATTGTCCTTCACACTCCGTCTGAAGAAGGGTTCTGACCCAAAACGTCCCCTGTATATTTTCTCCAGAAATGCTGCCTGACCTGCTGAGTTACACCAGCGTTTTGTGTGTATCTTGCTGACAGTTAGTGTGGGTTTTTTAGAAATTTCTCATGATTAACTATTGAGAAAACATAACCCATTATCATCTAAGTGTTTGCTAACTGGTGTATTTTGAGCGTGAACGACACGAGATAAAACTGGGTTTAACACTGCGATTGGTGCCAATGCTGAAAGTTGTACGATTTCATTTATTTCTACTTTCAAAAACAGCCTGTATAAAGGGCATGCACATTGTCAGCTGCCTTGTTGCTGTAATTGAGTACTTTCCCATACACTATGCTTCATTGCATCTCATCAGGCAGCAATAAATAAAAAAAGGAAGATCATTGTTCCAAATGTTTATATTTCAATGGTGTTTAAATTGTCCAAATGCACGATGTCAATGGAGGATATTGCAATATGGCAGATGATGTTGGGAGAGTTGTGTGCAGGCACTCAATCACCAGGCAACTAGAAACAAACGATAACTCATAAAATAAGTTAGTTAAGTCATGCATGTTTAATTTCACACCATTATGAATGAGCGATGTAGTGATCCATTGGTTTGATATTCAGAGTGAATAAAATGCATTACAGACACGATCATTTTTGTTGAGGTAATGCAACCTAGGTGAGAACTGGCAGCCTAGAAAATGGAACAAATTAGTTGATTTGATCTGCGTTGGAAAAGATGTACGTGTGTCATGCAATGGCCCTTCCACACTCTTACACACAAAAAAACTGCTTCACCAAACAAGATTGATTCACACAAGCTTCGCATTTTCTTGACAGAATAATAGCCTACATTTTTCTTGGAAGTACTGTGTGAATTTACATGACAATCTTTGTAAAAAATGTACATATTAAATTAATTTGGACAATTTTAAAGAACATTTTTCAGTTGCTCAATTGTGTGTAGGCCTCGGTTTGTCAAAGCAGGTGGTTTTAGAATCCTCTAGCCAAGGAAAAAGACTGTGAGCGTTCACTTGATCCATGCCCCTCATGATCTTATACACGTTAGTCAAGTCACCCGTCAGCCTCCATAGCTCCAAAGAAAAATTTCCAGCCTATCCAACCTCTTCCTATGACTCAACCCTGTAAACCGAGGTGCCAGCCTGGTGAATCTATTTTGTACCCTTTCCAAAGTTGTAAACACTGCCCAGTCCATCAACGGCTTAGACTTCCCCACCATCGAAGGGATTTACCAGAGTCGCTGCCTCAAAAAGGCAGCCAGCACCATCAGAGACCCACACCATCCTGGCCACACACTCATTTCACCTCTGCCATCGGGAAGAAAATACAGGAGCCTGAAAACTGTAACGTCCAGGTTAAGGAACAGCTTCCTCCCTGCAGCAAATTAAACACTACTACCTCAAATAAGCTGTGAACTAGCTTTGATGGGGCATCTTGGACGGCAGAGCTGAGTTGGGCCGAACGTCCTGTTTCCATGCTGTATGACTCGATAACTCTCTGAATCCGCACTGAAGTGAAGGATTTCAATGGTTTTGGTTTGTCAGAATATTCTGAACCATTGAAACATAATGCATAAATAAAACATATTCAACATCTAATAGCAGATTGCAAGTTGCATTCATTAATGATTTTACATGGACCTCGAACACATTTTCACTGTGCCTCTACCAGTAATCTGAACCAAGACCCAGAGGGAAAGAATGACCATATTCCAATGTCTCTACTTCTCATCTACACGGTGAAAATGAAATCATATGCTGTGAAGCGTCCGTAGAATTGCATTCATCCATTCAGAACAGTGATTCACAGAGAAGGTTCAGCCTAGTTTAATTTAGGGAATCAGCACCGAAGCAGTCCCATTGGCTTATTGAGGATATGTCGACCAGCAATCACTCTGTACACGAGCAATATCCGACACACCAGGGACAATTTTACACTTTTACTGAAGCCAATTAACATAAAGAAAACCCACAGGATCATGCGAAAACCCACAGGATCATGCATGTACAAACTGTGTACGGACAGCACCCATAGTCAGGATCAAACCCAGGTCTTTGGCTCTGTGAGACAGCAACTCAACTGCTGCACCACTGCGCTGTCCAGAGGTGGTAGGATTGAGTGGGCAGAGCGATCATGATTCTTTTTCTCAGGATGGAAATATCAAATATAGCTTTAAGGTGAGAGGGACAAAAATTAAAGATGTGCGGGGCAAGTCCAGGGCCTGGAATGTACTGCCAGGGGTGGTGGTGGATGCAGATATAAAAGTAGCATTTCATCTTTTGGATAGGTACAGGTGCTGGGAATGGAGGGATATGGATTATGTGCAGGCTGATAAGAGTTGGTCTTGGCAACATGTTCAGTGTAGATATTGTGGGCCGAAGGGCCTGTTCCTGTGGCCTGCCTGGGGCAGCACAGTGGTGTAGCGGTAGAGCTGCTGCCACTGCACCAGAGGCCTGGGTGATGTCTGTGTGGAGTTTGTACATTCTCCCTGTGACCACGTGGGTTTTCTTCGGGTGCTCCAGTTTCCTCCCACACTTCAATGACGTACAGATTTCTAGGTTGATTGGCTTTGGTAAATTTTTAATTGTCCCTAGTGTATACGATTGTGTTAGTGTACGGGGCAATCGCTGGTTGGCGTGGACATGATGGGGCAAAAGGCCTGTTTCCACAATGTATCACTAAAGTCTGAAGTCTGTGCTGTATTGTTCTATGCCATATACTTAATATTTTCTCAGGGTGGAGACGTGAACAAAACAGTGGCTGTACCTTGACATCACCATCAGAGCCTTTGAAGCCCATGGGGCCAAAATATTCCATCGTTTGGGATATGAGTGGAATATTGTTGTTATTGACGGTCCTCACCCGAAATGTCACCTATCCATGTCTTCCAGAGATACCGCCTGCCACAGATGCTGCCTGACCTGCTGAGTAACTCCAGCACTTTGTGTCTTTTTTTAATGGGAGAATGGGATCGATATGATTGTTCTGAGGGCCGGCAAAAAACTCGATGGACTGAATGGCGGTCTACCATGTGAAAAGAAAGGAGTACATTTGAGAATCAGAACTGACAAACAGTTAGTTTCGAATATCTGTGACAGATGACAACCTGAACAAGTACAAAAAAATTCAAATCAATTTGTCGAAAAATGGTTGAAATGAATTGTAGAACCACGCTAATAGAGTTTATAACCTCCTTTGTTTTAATGTATCAGTGCTACCTATGAATCAATCTCCACACCATTTCCATGAAAATAAAACATCACAGGAAAAGGCTACTTTCCATTGTGAATGGGGTAAAATTCACCAGGATGATTCTCGGCATAAGAAACTGTAATTATCAGATGGAACTTGAGATGTTAGAAGATTTCCAGCAGATCAGAGGGGGTGGAGAGGGATGAGTTGATTTCCCAATGGACAGTCTCTTGAAGAAATAGTTGCAGGGAGCATTGATCAGGAAATCACTTGGACTACAGGTTCCGATTTTATGTCCATTAATTTAAAAGACACTTTGAAAAATCATGTGGGGTTTAAGCAGAATAAAAGCTGATGAGTACTTCCTCTGATCGGAGAGTCAATCATGAGGGCTCTCAATATAAAACTGGCACTCCAATGATTGAAGAGAATGGTTAGAAGTGAATTTCATTATGCAGGCAGATGCTGAAACAAAGAAGGCTTTGTCTCAGTCGTTGAGGCTGAGAACACTGCATCTTATGAGATGAATAAATAACTGTGTAGAAGGTGCAAGACTATGCGGACAGGAATTTCAAAGAGCTGGTCCAGAAAGAAAAGAATCGTGAACATTTCTACAACGCTGCAAACAAATGCATTTCCATCATCTCAAGATAAATAAAGTGACAAATATAACTTTTCCTTCTGGAAATGTATCATTTAAAAACACAGGTTCTTTAGCGGATAATAATTTTGTATTAAAAAACTTACAGTGCTAGTGTAACTCAGCAGGTCAGGCAATATCCCTGGAGAACAGGGGTAGGTGACATTTCAGGTTGGGACCCTTCCTTTTGCATCATTTGGTCCTGATCATCGATTTTTCCCAATTGTACAGAATCAGGTGTGTTAATCCTTTTCATGGATATGCAAAGGACTGAAATCTTTACAGAAAACAGCATGAGGGGAAACAGGGCCAGAGTAGCTGTTAGAGACCACAGCTTACTCTTGGGCATGTGCCTCTCTCAGAGAAACTGAATGGTGGAAGAGTTTCTCTGACATCTCCCCACCATTTCTTGATCTCACCGTCACTATCACAGGAGATAGATTATCGACTGACATCTATTATAAATCCACTGACTCCCACAGCTATCTGGACTACACCTACCCACCCTGCCTCCTGCAAAGGCTCTATCCCCTATTCTACTCCCAATTCCTCCATCTATGCTGCATCTGCGCCCAAGATGAGGTGTTCCACACCAGGACATCCGAGATGTCCTTATTTAGGGAACGGGGTTCCCCTCCTATTATAGATGAGGCTCTCACTAGGGTCTCCTCGATATCCTGTAGCTCCACTCTTGCTCCCCCTCTTCCCAGTCACAATAGAGACAGAGTAGAGTCCCCCTAGTCCTTACCTTTCACCCCATCAACCGTCGCATACACATAATCCACCATTTTTGCCACCTCCAACAGGATCCCAGTTGGATCTTCCCATCTCCCATCTCCGCATCTTCCCATCTCCACCCCTTTCCGCCTTTCGCATAGACCGTTCCCTCCGCAACTCAATGGTTAACTCGTCTCTTCCCACCCAAACCATCCCTTCCCCAGGTACTTTCCCCTGCAACCGCAAGAGATGCAAGACCTGTCCATTTCCCTTCTCCCTCGACTCTGTCCAAGGATGCTAACAGTTTTTTCAGGTGAGGCAGAGGTTCACTTGCACTTCCTCCAACCTCATCTACTGTATCCGCTGATCCAGGTGTGGACTCCTTTGTATCGACGAGACCAAGCCCAGGCTCGGCGAACATTTCACTGAACACCTCCGCTCAGTCGGCCTAAACCTACCTGATCTCCCGGTTGCTAAACACTTTAACTCCCCCTCCCATTCCCACACTGTTCTTTCTGTCTTGGGCTTCCTCCATTGTCAGAGGGAGTCCCAGCACAGATTGGAGGAACAGTACCTCATATTTCACTAGGGCAGACTACACCACAGCGGTATAAATATTGACTTCTCTAACTTCAAGTAATCCTTGCTTTCCCTCGCTCCATCCCCTCCCTCTTCTCAGTTCTCTGATCAGTCTGTCTATCCTCCTGATTACATTTTATCTCACTTTGCTTTGTTGTCACCTTGTCCTAGCAAAAAATGATGTATTTTGCTTTTCCCATTAGCAACATCTCTTTTGATGTCTCGTTTTCACACCTTACCCTTCCTTATCTCTGTATCTCCCTCTCCCTGAATCTCAGTCTGAAGAAGGGTCCAAAACGGCAACTTCACCCATTCCTTCTATCCAAAGATGCTGCCTGTCCCGCTGAGTTACTCCAGCATTTTGTGTCTATCTTCAGCAGAAGATATCAGGTATCACAAGAGTTTAGTTTAGTTTAGTTTAGAGATACAGCATGGTAACAGGCCCTTTGGCCCACTGAGTCCACACCGAACAACCATCACCCATATACTTGTTCTATGTCCTGCACAATGGGGGCAATTTATAGAGGCCAATTAACTGATGTTTATGTACATATATATATATAGTATTTTAACATTCTACATATTGGGCTTTTCATTGGAACTGGAAGCTGGGTGGTCCAGAACCTAGCGTTGCCATTTGCTTCAAGATAGAAATGATTAATCCAACACAGTAATCAATTTTGGCAGCAATCAATGGAGATTTCTTCATGCAGAGCATCAGATAGGATGGAACTGAACTAAGTAGTGGCCACATCTAATACCATGTGCATGACTCCATAATGAGCATTGGCATCCATATTAGTGCTTCTGCCATTGTTGATTACTATCTCTGGGTGCAGTTATGAAGACTAATTGTTAAAGTCACAAATTCTGGGTAATAATTAAGTGAGGGTGAAGGGTAAACCAGAGCCTATTCTTCTGCAAGAGGACAGTAGCAGAACAGGAAGCAAATGGCAAGAATATTTTTGCGCTGACACTTCTGAATTGAATGCCTCCAGAATTATATTCTCCCAATTTCTCCATCTTCCTTTCATTTGATTCACCTCTATAAACATTTCTTGTTGACAAACCGTGGTCTCCTGGATTAAGGTGTGGCTCAGCAACCGTTTAATAATGCTCAGGTGAGGCAAAGTTTTTGCTTATTTAGGTTGTTCTTGAGTTCCACCTGCTTATTCTCATTTCCCAAACATTTCTGGGTCTCCTTGTCTAAACCAGGTGGCTATTGCATTCTTTATTCCACTAAATCAGATTACTAACTGCTGGAGTAACTCAGCAGGTCAGGCAGCATCTCTGGAGAGCATGAATATGTGAAGTTCTGGGTCGAGACCCTTATTCAGACCAATCTGAAGAAGGGTCTCTACTTGAAAAGTCCCCTATCCATGCTTTTCAGAGATGTTGCCTGACCTGCTGCATTACTCCAGCACTTTGTGTCCTTTTGTGTATTAACCAGCATCTGTGGTTCCATGTTTCGAAATCTGATTACTATTCCTTGTTTCTAAAGTCTGACTACTACTGCTCTAACCATAATTGAATTCGAAGAAGGTTCCCAACCCAAATCAAAGCCTATCCATTCCTTACACAGATGCAGCCTGACCCTGAGTTACTCCAGCACTTTGTGCCTATGCACGATTTTAACATCTGCAGTTGCTCATGTCTGTTCCAGACCATGATTTTGTTTGGCTTCTTTAGGACACTAACTACCTCCTGCAAATGCTTAAAATGGTGGAGTTAACCTCTTCTCAGCAGCATGTTAACGGACACATGAACAATTTAAAATGAAGAGGTTAACATTTCTATTGAACGAGGAGAAAGAAGAATTCTGTGCAAATGTGTCAAGAGTTTGTAGGATTGCATCGCTCACAATCAATTTGGCCATTGTACTTTCAATGAACAAATCAGTTGCGTGCCAATTTTGGTAACATAAATAATAAATGATGAGCCCAGCTCTATTTTTTATAATAAATTCTGCTGAAATGAAAATTAAACCAAATGCAAAAAAAAAAGAAGCTGAATTCATTTTAAATTATGTCTCTAGTAAATAATAGTGATACTGTCAGATTAATGAGGAGAAACAGATCCTGGTATATCTCTCTCCTACACCTGTCTCATTTTAAGGCCTTTCAAGATGTCTCATCTTGTTTATCTTTAAGTCAGCCTTGTTTCCGCAGATGCCACCTGTCTTAAACAAAATAGGCCTCTTTGCTTTGATCTACAAAGTGTGTCCTAAATGTAACACTCTTGGTTTGTTCATCTGGTTTTGATTATTATTTGGCCAGGATTATGAAGAGATTTTAGTCATATTAAAGTGAAAAGTTTTTGCATAATATCTGATGGGCTCTGTGAAGAATCATGAATAAGGGGCTGCAACATTAATTTTAAAAAGGGAGGCATTTCTTATGGTGTCAGGAATAATTCATAAAAGTGACACAAAGAAATGTCACCATGGCTGAAATCCAATCTGTAATGTTTCAGAAATATGTTGGGCATGATGATATCTTGAAGACTGCCAACCTGTTAAACTAAAAAAGTAGAGAATAGTTTCAAGCAAACTGACATAGACCCCCCAAAAACCTGACAGCTCTATTAAAACATGCAAGTGGAAAACAGCCTTGAATGAAGTCAGTGACCACAGTCTGCCTGTTTTAAATACCATTTTTGCAGTACTGAATTTCAGGAAATTTTATCAGTGTTTAGGATCAAGTAACACTCTTCACATTTGTTTTTGTATGAAATGTGAAATGGAAAACATAAGACAAGTATTTACAATGAGGATACCGTGGGATGCGACCTTATCATTATTCAAGATACAAGCATGCATATTATTTCAACTGCTGCATTAGAAAGGAGAAAAGACACAAAACTGTCAGTGGGTTTATACATTTATAAAGAGGATGGCTTCTAATCGACTAGTTACATTCGAGAGGAAATGGCATTACAGAAAATGGTGTTGGTTGTCCCTTTTGTGTCTGTTTTTTTGCCTTTTACATTTGATACTCAAAATAATGCAATAGGTCCTCAGGTGAGTGCCTACATAACATATGTTAAAAAAAAGTTCACATTTCATAAGTGCCCAAAACAATGTGTAGGAACTGCAGATGCTGGTTTACACCGACGATAGACACAAAAAACTCAGTGGGACAGGCAGCATCTCTGGAGAGAAGGAATGGATGATGTTTGGGGTCGAAACCCTTCTTCAGACTAGGGCCTCGACCCAAAACGTCACCCATTCCTTCTCTTCAGAGATGCTGCCTGGCCCGCTGACTTTCTCCAGCTGTTTGTGTCTATCTTTTGTGTCAAGAACATTGCTCCAGATGCCCAAAAATGAGAAACCAGATTGGGGGAAAGAAAATGAACCTTGCTCATTTCTAATTTAACATAGACGAGCTCCGACGTGCCTTTAGAAAGGAGGTGAGGAGGAATTTCATCAGTCAGAGGGTGGTGAATCTGTGGAATTCATTGCCATAGATGGCTGTGGAGGCCAAGTCATTGGGTATTTTTTAAGTGGAGATTGACAGATTCTTGATTGGTTAGGGTAGCAAGGATTATGGGGAGAAGGCAGGAGAATGGGTTTGCTTTCACACATTCGCCGATTTATTATTTTCAATTTAGAGTTTGGCATGGTGAGTTTTAATGCCTTTTGGACAAGATGTTTCTACAGGTCTCCATCTGTCCTTTCAGGTGGTCATCAAAGATCCCATGGGAGCATTCAAAGAAGAATAAAGGACCGCTTGCGGTATTTGGGTCAATCATTATCTCTCAACCAACATCATTAATGCACATATTCTGGTCATTATCCCACTGCTGCCTTTGGGCCTCGCTGTGTGAAAATGAGCTAAATGTGCTTCTTTACCATAACAACGATGACATTTCAAAAATACTTTATTAGCCGCAAAATGCTTTCAGATGCCCTAAAGTTAAAAAAGATGCAAATTATTGTCATTTTTATCTACTCCAGTAAAATAAATAAATGATGATGGAGGTGAGACTTTGTGCTGCATATAATCCTCTCCCTTCTTCTTGAAAGCACCACCACCGGACTCAGTGGCAGCTTCCTCCCCTCTGTTATCAGGCTTTTAAACAGTCCTTCCATAAGCTACGGTACTGTTCGGTTCAGCGCTACCCCATTGTGGACATTGGACTTTTTCTATAGAACTGATTCTATATTCCATACTCTGTATCTTCCTTGTCGCTCCATGTGCATGAGTATGACTTGATTGTATTTATGTTTTTTTTTAGTTTTGAGAGCTATAGAGTGGAAACAGGCCCTTCGGCCCACCAAGTCCACACATCCACACCAGTTCTATGTTATCCCACTTTCGCATCCACTCCCTACACACTAGGGGGCAATTTTACTGAGGCAAATTAATCTACAAACCCGCAAGATGTGGGAGGAAACTGGACCACCCGGAGGAAATCCCCGTGGTCACAGGGCAAACATGCAAACTCCACACAGACAGCACCCAAGGTCAGGATCGAACCCTTGTCTCTGGTGTTGAGGGAGCAGCTCTACAAACTGCACCACTACAGTACATCTGATCTGTGTGGATACCAGGTGAAACTAAACTTTTCACTGTAAAACAGTTGGTACACGTTTAGTTTAGTCTAGTTTAGTTCAGAGATATAGCATGGAAACAGGCCCTTCGGCCCACCAAGTCCTAGCCGAATAGCTATCCCCCTACACTAGCACAATCCTACACACTGGGGACAATTTACAATCTTTACCAAGCTAAGTAAGCTACAAACCTGTATATCTTTGGCGTGTGGGAGGAAACCAGAGCACCTGGAGAAAACCCACGTGGTCACAGGGAGAACATAGAAACACTGTACAGACAGCACCCGTAGTCAAGATTTAACCCGGGTCTCTGGCGCTGTAAGGCTATGCTGAGTATTTAAAGTAACGTGCGATCATAAAAGATTTGAATCCAATGGAACAGGCAGGCTGGAGGTAGAAAGACCTAATAACACAGGGCTAGACAAAACTCTTATCCAAAACAGAAGAAACTGTAGTTTGCATTTAACACGCAATTGTACACAAAATCATGGGAACATGCATTTTGAAACATGTTTTTTTATGACAATGTGATTCACTTAGCAGTAATGGAAATCCAGCAGGTAATTATTAGCGATCTGTGATAAAGATCTTTTAATGTTCCCTCCAGCTGCTAACTGGCTCTTCATGAATAAATGTACAAAGGTTGCTAATGCGGCGATGAAATTTGCAGCACAAGTGAATAATGACTCCATGGCATTTGAGAAAAAAGTCTTGCATAGCAACCAGACCTGTATGCAGCAGGCAATCGGATTTTTGGTGAGGGAGGATGATTTCAAATATAGGTCAGCTTGCTACTGAAAGAATATCTTTTATTTATATAGAGCCTTTAATGCAGCATAATGTCCAATGCGTTTCACAGGGGTAGAATCCAGTTAAATCTGCCTAGGTTTTATCGAGCCACCTATGAAGATATTCAGGGAGATTGCCAAAAGCTTGATCAAACCAATAGGTTTAAGCAGGTTGCTGCAAAGTTTCATGTAACTACAGGTGGCACAGTGCTGTCGCAGTAGAGTTGCTGTCTTACAGTGCCAGAGACCTGGGTTCGATCCTGACTACGGGTGCAGTCTGCACGGAGCTTCTACATTCTCCCAGTGACAGCGTGAGTTTTCTCCGGAGGCTCCAGTTTCCTCCCACATTTCAAAGACGTGCAGGTTTGTAGGTTAATTAGCTTCAGTAAAAATTGTAAATTGACCCAGGTATGTAGGATCGTGCTATTGTGCAGTTGATTGCTGATTGGCGTGGACACTGAGAGCTGAAGGGCCTGTTTCCCCTCTGTATCTCTAAAGTTTAAGGTCAACGTAACCCTCTCCCCAGTCTCTCCCCGGTGCCCATCTCTCCCCTCCCCTTCCACCCACACCCCTTCCTCTAGCTTCACAATTTGCAACCCATCAATCCTTTTGTGGCACAGACTCTGTCTTTTCATCCCTAGCCTTTGTCCTACCATCTGCCTCTTGAAAACCCCTCCCCACCTGCATCAACCTATTATCTGCCAGGCTTTATTCTGCCCCTCCTCTCTTTCCAGCTTTCCACCCCCACAATCAGTTTGAAGGAGGGTCCTGACCAGAAATGTCACCTATCCATATTCTCCAGAGATGCTGCCTGACCCATTGAGTTACTCCAGCACTTTGTGTATTTTTTGGTTTAAGGAGGATCTTTTTAGGTGGTGGTTTGTGAATTTTGTGATTTTTGGTTCTGAATGGATAGATACAAATAGGGCCAGGTGAATACATTTCCCTTTAGCTGGATGCTGCTGTCATAGAAATGATGGAGAAAAATTGTGTCAAAGAACAAACTTAGGCTTCAGTTACAAAAGTTATATCCAAAAACAGATCAGAGAAATGAAGCCAAATCACAAACCCATGTATTCACAAAAAAGGCCCAGATGCCACATGGTTACAAAGAATTGCTGATGTTGGTTTACAAATAACGAGATAAAGTGCTGGAGTAACTCAAGAGGGTCAGGCAGTATCTCTGGAGAAAATGGATAGGTGACGTTTCGGGTCAGGTCCCTTCTTGAATTGAATTGAATTGAATAAACTGATTGTGGGGGTGGGGGTGGGGGTGGGCAGGGGGGATGGGGTTGGGGTGAGGGAGGACTGGAAGCAAGGAAGGGTCTGGACCTGAAGTATCACCTGTCTTTGTTCTCCAGAGATGCTGCCTGACCCGTTGAGTTACTCCAGCACTTTGTGTCTTTTCTTCCCAGATACCACATCGCTGTGACACACAGTGTGTTATACTTGCGGGTGCTCTGGTTTGCCCTGAAATCTGTGCAACTATACTTTCCTTCATGGGAATGTGATGGAGGAATTATTTTAGCAAAAGCAGTCTCGACATTCACTTGATATATGTGCAGGGAGCAGACGTCTGATGTGAAAAATGTCTTCTGGGATGAAACATATGAATCCAGCAGAATGAAAGATTCATGTTTGTAGTAACCTTGCTCAGTACATTTCTAATACAAATGCTGCCGACCGATCACTGTGCAGGTGGCACCACATTGCAAAGGCTTGCATTGTGAAGCAGAGAAAATGAGCTGATGATTCCATCTATATTAGGTGGGGACGAGCTGTCTGTCCGTGGGCGTGGGGAAGAGAGTGGAAGTTTTGTTGCGTCCATCACAATGAGGGGGTGTTTGGAGTCACTGTGATGGACGTTTGTGTTGGGGTTGTGTGTCTTGTGTTCTTTTTTTTTGTGTGTGACTGCAATTTAATTTCGTTCGGTACTTCGGTACCGAATGACAAATAAAGCTCTGTATTCTGTATTGTAGATATGAATGTGGGTGTTAATAATTGTGGGTTCTATTATAGTGGGCAAAATCCCTCAGATATTAACATTAACAGCAATTGGCTCTTACAAAAACTGTAAGCTCTCACAAAAACTGTTCCTCAGCAAAATTATATAATATGCATAGAATTCATCAAGGCACTCCTCTGGTGTTTTTTATTTCCACTAGCCTACTGCATTCCAGTGGAACAGATTAACGTCCTGGAAATTTCTGGAAGACATTTGGAAACAGGATCTATCTGCATTTAGAAAGGCAAGTCCTGATTAGAACATAGAACAGTACAGCACAGGAATGCTGTAGAACAGCATTCATAGAACAGTACAGCACACCATTCACAGAACAGTACAGCATTTGATCCACAATGCTAGTGCTGTACATGATGCAAAGTCAAACTGATCACATCTGTCTGCAGATGATCCATATCCCTCCATTCTTTTTCTCCATAGATGCTGCCTGACCCACTGAGTTACTCCAGCTATTTGTGTCCCTCTATTCCTTGCACTTTCATGCGCCTATCCAAAAGCCTCTTAAATGTCACTATCATATCCACCACCACCCCTGCCAATGTGTTCCAGGTCCCCACCACTCTCTGTGTAAAAAACCTGTCCTGCATTTCTCCATTAAATGTTCCCCCTCTCACCTTACATACCATTTATTGTTGGCAGTAGATGCTGTCCACATGGACATTAGCAGATTATTGACAAGGCCCCACATGGTAGACTGGTCTGGTGAGATCACATGGGATCCAAGGTAAGCTGGCAAAGTGGGTACACCATTGGCTTGGACAGGGACAGACAAGTTCCTTCTTTCCTTAAAAGATGGTAACAAGGTGGTGAAGAAGGTGTACGACAAGCTTGCTTTCATTGGATAGGGAATTAAATACATGAGTCAGGACATCATATAAGACTGGAGAGGCTGCAAGTGTTTTTCCTAGAGCAAAGACGACTGAGGGATGATCTCATAGATATTTATAAAATCTTGAAGGAAATTGATTATTTTGTATGGTCAGACGATAGACACAAAATGCTGGAGTAACTCAGTGGGACAGGCAGCATCTCTGGAGGGAAGGCATGGGTGACGTTTTGGGTTGGGACCCTTCAGACTTTTTTTGCAGCTGTATGATCAGTCTTTTTCACAGAGTAGGAAAGTCTAAAGCTAGAGGACAATAGACATTAGGTGCAGGAGTAGGCCATTCGACCCTTTGAGCCAGCACCTCCATTCAATGTAATCATGGCTGATCATTCAGAATCAGTACCCTGTTCCTGCCTTCTCCCCATAACCCCTGACTCCGCTATCATTAAGAGCTCTATCTAGCTCTCTCTTGAAAGCAACCAGAGAATAGGCCTCCACTGCCTTCTGAGGCAGAATTCCAGAGATTTACAACTCTCTGACTGAATACTGAAAACTTTCCACATCTCCGTTCTAAATGGTCTACCCCTTATTCTTAAACTGTGACCCCTTGTTCGGGACTCCCCCAACATTGGGAACATGTTTCCTGCCTCTATCGTTTCCAATCCCTTAATCCCTTAACAATCCCTTAATAATCATATGTTTCAATAAGATCCCCTCTCATCCTTCTAAATTCCAGTGTATACAAGCCTAGTTGCTCCAGTCTTTCCACATACGACAGTCCTGCCATTCCGGGAATTAACTTAGTCAATCTACGCTGCAAGCCCACAATAGCAAGAATGTCCTTCCTCAAATTTGGAGACCAAAACTGCACACAGTACTCCAGGTGTGGTCTCACTAGGGCCCTGTACAACTGCAGAAGGGCCTCTTTGCTCCTATACTCAACTCCTCTTGTTATAATGAAGATAGACTCAAAATACTGTCGCAACTCAGGGAGGCTTTAGGTGAGAAAGGAAAGACTTAAAGGAAACCCACCAGGCAAATTTTCCATACAGAGAGTGGGGTATATGAAACAAACTACTGGTGACCTGGTATCAAGACAACAACCTTTCTCTCAATGTCCGCAAGACAAAGCAGATCTTGATTGACTTCAGGAAACAAAGCGGTGCACACAGCCCAGTTTGCATTGATGGCGCCGAAATAGAGATGGTTGAAAACTCCAAATTCCTAGGAGTAAATGTCAGCACCCATGGACCACCCATATTGAGGCAGTGGCCAAGAAAGCACACCAATGCTTCTACTCCCTCAGAAGGCTTAGGAAGTTTGACATGCCCTCAACAACTCTCACCAACTTCAACAGATGCACCATAGAAAGCATTTTATCGGGATGCATCACAGCATGGTTTAGGAACAGCTCTATCCAAGACCGCAGGAAATTTCAGAGAATTGTAAATGCTGCCCAGACCATCACACAAACCAACCTCCCTTCCATTGACTCAACTTACACCTCACACTACCTGGGCAAGGCCCCCAGCATAATCAAAGATGAGTCTCACCCCCGCCTTCTCCCCTCTCCCATCGGGCTAAAGATATAGAAGTGTGAAAACGCACACCTACAGATTCAGGGGCAGTTTCTTCCCAACTGTTAGCAGTCAACTGAACCATCCTACCAACAACAAGAATGAAATCCTGAGCTACTATCTCAGACATTGGAGACCCTTGGACTATCTTTGATCGGACTACTGGACTTTAACTTGCACTAAACATTATTCACGGTATTATTTTATAATGTATATGTACACTGTGGATGCCTCGACTGTAATATTGTATTGCCTTTCCGCTGACTGGCAACAAAAGCTTTCCAATGTACCTCAATAAAGAGTAGCTTTGGTAGTCATCAAGAAGAAGTATTTGAAGTGCAGAAAATAAGGAAACTGATTTTTCATTTGGCTTCTCTAAAAATAGCAAAATATAAACTGCTGAAGGAACTCAGCGGGTCAGGCAGCATCTGTATAGAAAAGGAAAATAGAAAATACGAGGAAGTGGTAGAGATTTAAAATACATTTAGACAGCCTCATGGATAGGAAGGATTAAGAGAGAAATGACTAGCTCAGGAAGACACCTAAGTCTGCATGGACTAGTTGAGAAGAAGGGCCTGTTTCACTGTTGTAAAACTGTATGCTTCTCAGTATTTATGTTCTTTAATAACACAACATTCATTAAAAAATGGGAGTCAACTCCATATTCCAAATCCAATATTCTTTACAGAAAATGCCATGAACAGCAAAGACAATATTTTGTGTCGAAGATAGACAGAAAATCCTGGAGTAACTCAACGGGTCAGGGAGCATCTCTGGAGAAAAGAAATAGGTGATGTTTCGGCCAAGACTGAAGAAGTCGGAAGAAAGGTTTTGACACAAATCGTTACCTGTTCCTTTTCTCCAGAGATGCTGCCTGACCTGTTGAGTTACTCCAGCATTTCATGTCGATCTTCAGTGCAAACCAGCATCTGCAGTTTCTTACTTCGCAAGATTTTGTGTCAACCATTCAGAAGATTTGAAAGGAGGATAAGAAAAAGTGATCACTTAAATTACAAAGCATGGATGTTCGTATGAAGTTGCAGCAAAGGACAGGCAGAAACATGAAAGTATGGATATCCTGTTGAAAATCTATGCCAACGAGAAATGGGATGTCACAGGTAAGGTAAAAAGTGAAAACAGCAGTACATGTCGTTAGATGATGCAGAATGTGCAACTCTGTTTATTTCTCACTGACATTAACTAGGAATTTACTTATTCTTTGATTTCCGTAGGATATCAATCACCTTTCATCCCGTGTTAGATTTACAACCTGATTAGCCTGCCTTTGGAAAGCAACAATTATAAAGCAGTTCAATGCATACTTTTAAATGCATGAAGGTGGGAAATGTTGGTTGGTGTAGGCAAGTTGGACCGAAGAGACTGTGACCATGCTGTTTGACACATCATAATTACCTTTCTGGACTGGAACAATTAGGAAGAGAGAGCTTTGGGAGATCTACTTGAGGGATCATGTTCTAACCATCAGCAGCATTTGTTCTTCTGCAAATGTAAGTCCTACTGGAGCAAAGTTCTTCGATATATAATTTTAACTGTTAGAAACTCCTAGATATTTGGAGGTATTTCCAAGATATTCCAAGAGCAACTCTAAGCTGCGCTGCCGTACAGCGCCAGAGACCCGGATTTGATCCTGACTGTGGGTGCTGCCTCTACGGAGTTTGTACGTTCTCCCTGTGACCGCGTGGGTTTTCTCCGGGTGCTCTGGTTTCCTTCCACATTCCAAAGACTTACAGATTTGTGGGCTAATTGGCTTGGTGAAAATGTACAATGTCCTGAGTGTGTAGGATAGTGTAAGTGTACGGGGTGATCGCTAGTTGGCGCAGACTCGGTGGGCTGAAGGGCCTGTTTCCACGCTGTATCTTTAAACTAAACTAAAATATTTTGTTCTGCAGGGGTAACCACTGCAGCATGAATGACATTTGACAACATAATTCCTGACAGATGAAACCAAAACTCCAAAAATATCTAATGGTCTCTACAAAACGTTCTGAAATACTGTACAAAGAATCTCACAGATCAATACCACAAATTGAGCCGTTCAATTGCATGGAACAGTGTTAACAATTCAGGTATACAGGCCGACTTTCGGAAGCAAACTGTGCTTGCTGGCCAAGGCTGCTGCTACCGGAGATACAGAAAGAATAGAGGATGGTGGGTAATTTCATTAATAAGATTAACCTATTTGATGGATGAGATTAAAAATATTTCCCCTCTTCAAAAGGAATGGTTCAATGGTGCTTTATTTGTCATCTATGCAACTGCACAGTGAAATTCTTTTTCCATATATTACACATGCTGGCACCACCATTTTGGCGCCATTATTCACAGTCCAAAGTCTGGTCGGCCAACGCGCTCGATGTACTGGAGCAGTATCCTGTGAACAGACGTTCATCTCCTCTCCTCTCCTCGCCCGGCCATCTTTGAGTCCCGGGGGACGCCTCCTTCAGCCGACCTTGAAGGCGCTGGCAGCATTACCCCAGTTCACCCTCCTACCGGCCCACTCCTAGCGCCCAACATCTTCAGCTCCCTCCCCATTACGCCATTTGACGAACATCCGGGCGGCTCCTGCCGACTGACAAGCCTTCAGGCTGGTCCCGCCAACCATCGAGCCTACGGGCAGATCCTGCCGACCGACGGCCTTTGAGGCAGGTTAGCGGTCATGTCGTCCGACGATCCTTCGGGCAGTTCCCACCAACGGACAAGGCTTCGGTCAGGCTCCTGGTCCCGTCAACCGATGAGCCTTCGTGCGGGCACACTAAGGTCGTCAAACCAGGACAAGCACAGTGTACGATAATGCCTTGGTGAATGTTGTAGAGCAGAGGGATCTTTGAGTATGAGTATACTGTTCCCTGAAAGTGGCGGCACAGGTAGACAGGCTGGTGAAGAAGACTTTTGGCTCACTGGCCTCCATCAGTCGGAGCACCGAGTATAGAAGTTGCGGTATGAGGTTGCAGACATTGGTGAGGCTGCATTTGGAGCATTGTTTTCAGTTTTGGCATCTCTGCTACAGGGAAGATGTCATCAAGCTGGAAAGAGTGCAGAAAAGATTTACATGGATGCTGCCAGGACTCAAGGGACTAATTTACAGGGAGGGGGTTGGGCAGGCTAGGGCTTCATTCCTGTGAGCATAGGAGACCGAGTGGTGGTTTTATAGAGGTGCATAAAATCATGGGCGGCACGGTGGCGCAGCGGTAGAGTTGCTGCCTTGCAGCGAATGCAGCCCCGGAGACTCAGGTTCAATCCTGACTACGGGCGCTGTCTGTACGGAGTTTGTACGTTCTCCCCGTGACCTGCGTGGGTTTTCTCTGAGATCTTCGGTTTCCTCCCACACTCCAAAGACGTGCAGGTATGTAGGTTATTTGACTGTGTAAATGTAAAAAAAAATAAAAAAATTGTCCCTAGTGTGTGTAGGATAGTGTTAATGTGCGAGATCGCTGGGCAGGGCGGACTCGGTGGGCCGAAGGGCCTGTTTCCATGCTGTATCTCTAAATCTAAATCTAAAAATCTAAATGAGGGTCAGGGGAGGGTAAATGCACATAGTCCTTTCCCAGGGTTGGGAGGCTAAGATTTTACTCCTTGGAGCGTAGGAGACTGAGAGCTAATTTTATAGAGATTTATTATTCAAACATGGGGGGAGGGGCAGAGACACGGTCTTTTTCCCATGGTGAAGCTGGTGTGATGAAAGGTGAGGGTTAAGGGAACTGTGGCCTTGTTGTATCTGTGGAGAGAGGAAGTTAGAGCAGAACTCCGGGACCCAGAAGAGACATATCTCACTCTATTTCATTTCAAAGGCAATGAAATTCCACTGGACTTCCATCAGTCTTAGACTGCAATTCCCATGTCAAACTTGTGCACTATCAGACCACACTAAGTCACCTCATTTGATGTTGTGTCTGGTGCAAAGCCAATGCCCAAGATCAAACAAGTAAATTGCTTTAACGACAACCATTCTAGCTTCTACATCCTATCTTTGTCACGCCCGCTCTCCTGACATCAGTCTGAAGAGGGGTCTCGACCCGAAACGTCACCCATTCCTTCTCTCCCGAGATGCTGCCTGACCCGCTGAGTTACTCCAGCATTTTGTGTCTACCATTCTTGCTTGGGTGCAGTAGACTGGCAAGGCACACAATGAACTATATAATCTACCTGAAGCTTCTCTAAACTTTACCTTAAATTAGCATCTTCAATATTGCAAGTGGGAGTATAAAATAACCCGACAATATTAAAAGGAGCATTTCCAATAAAGGCAAGAGCAAGAGCTACAAAATTGAAGGATGCTTTTAAAGGTGTTACATTGGATGTGAATTTTATAAGAAAATCTGTGTAGTATCAGGTAAAAGGGCTGATATCATTTTGTAAACACAGATAATCTCTGTTATAATGGGCCAAAGGGTGGGAGGAGGGGTGAAATGGTGTCCGTTTTTACCGATTGACTGCTACAACTGAGTAAGGGGGTAAATATCTACATTTTTGGAAAAACAGGCAATAAAGATACACAAAACAGACACACAGTTTATAGGAAAGGACACAACATCCATAAAACAGGCAATTTTACAGCACCTTTGTTTCCAGAGTCTTTCAGTATTATCCGTTTTTCCGGACCAACAGAGATGACGGCCTCCGAGGGGAGAAACCATTACAAGAACAGTGTGCCCAGGCCACCAGGAGCCTAGCTACCAGCCGCAAAGTCGGCCTCGGAAGTCGGCTATTGGAACGTATCTGCCTGCTCTGGCTGGGCCGGAGTTCCAGAGCCCCAGACACAGGGGGCAAATTCAACCCGCCGATCATCGTGGTAGTCCCGATGAGGTCCAGATCGGCCACCTCACCCAGCCTAAGTGCCACATTTTCGGGAAGGCACTTAGGCCCAAATGTTTGTCAGAGCTTTGTGCTATAATCTGATTGCGGCCTTTTAATAGCACTCAAGAGCTTCCAGCCATTGTGGCTTTACGCTTTATCAAAATCGATAGATCTGCCTGACATATTGGTTATGCAAGGTTGCTTCTGATTTCCAAACATTGTAGTTTCTCCCTTGTAATTTGAACATAATTTAAAAGTTCATCACCAAGTCATTGGACTCTGAAATTGTTGCTGATTTCGAGGAGGATAAGTTAATTCATGTTCTTTCAATGGAGGCGTGAAAACCAGCGTTTCCCCTGGTCAGCCACCATTCAGCGTTTTATCGTCTTGTCGCCCTCAGCATTAATTGCCTCTAAATCATAACATGTGAGGAGGAATGTGATAATTGAGTTCCAACCGGGGGTGATCACAGAAAAATTGTTTTGGAACAGCTAGCGGGAGGGAAAAAGAATGCCAAATCCAAACAAAAAAACAAGAATCTATTAATTTTGTCCATTATCGTTATAAAACAGAGGGATTATTTTGTTTTAATAAATTGTCTTCAAGGAAGTGCAATGTGAGTTGTCATTTCTTCTTGCTGCTTGGAACTGAAAGAACACCTGTGTTATGTTCACACATCAAGAGCCAAGTTAAACACAATTAGATATTTTAATGATCTTGTACGAGGTATTACAAAAAATGAAATACTGGTTTGTACTTTCACATTACTTTAATACAGGCAAGAGTAATATCAAGTCCAGCATCTAGCCAGAATTATACCCAAGTACAAGATGCATCAAGACTATTAATTTTTTATGTGCAAGATTATTTTTATTGGCACATCTTAATAAAACCCGTGATATTCAAACACTATTTAGCATCAAGTGTCATGACACAATGTTTTTTAAAGTAAATATTTGAAAGCCTACTTGAATAACATGATTTCAGTCAAAAGATCAGCTTATTCTCTTTCATTTCAGAAGTAAGGTTTGCCATAATAGACTGCTTTGTGAGTCTATTATGCCCAGCCTGATCTCTGGAATAAAATTTGGCATCGAGTATTCACAAAGTCAAGGAGATACACCGGCTTCAGTTTAACTCGTTCAAAGCGTTTGGAAAGAGGCAGTGGATATATTAAGCAGATTTGAAAAAAAAATCCAATTAGTTGGCCAGGATTTTGCCGCTTGTGGCAAGCAAGAAACTTCACCCTTGATTTACAAGACATGTAGTCTAACAGATTGGGGAGATCCCCAAGCAACACCTTGTACTTCAAAGCCAGCCTAACAATCAATGGTAAGGGCCTTGTAAGAGTAAACACCATCATGTGGTGGGGGATATAAGAACCTCTCCTGCTGACAGGACAGCCAATAAAATGCAGGTTGCTACCCATTTGACTTTGATCTGTCAAAATCTGCGAAAAATATCTCATATTTCATGGATCACTGTCAGTAATTCCCATTCTGAACTCATTTTCTCTTGGCCTTGAAATTGAAGAAAAGGGCACACTTAAACAGATAGAACTATTATTGTTAATTTCGAGAAATCTTTTTGTGGAGACTGCATATTATTTTCTGCCATATATTTATCTCCTTCTGCTCCAGGTTATCTCTGTTGCTGCTTTACAATGGATCGGCTGGAAAAATACAATAACTGGGGTTCCTAGTCCTTACTTGTTATTCTGCTTCCTCTCCCTGTTTTCCATTTTGTATCTCTGAGGATATCATGACTGAGATTGAAGCTTATCGCATAATTCTCCTCTTAGAGACTCTTGGATCTTTTGTCATCTTGTCACCTTGTAGCTCATGGCTTACAATAGAACTCTATTCATCCCAGGAGGGAACTTGGTGCAGCCAACAGTCATAAAGCACAAGGTACCTGAAACATGAAGTTAAAGTGATGAGTGAAAAGTCCAGGTTTGGGTAGGTGCAAAGATTGGGGGGGGGGGGGGCGGGGGGGAGGGGAATCAGTCTACCCCACGGCAGAAGGGAGAGGACTTGTCCAGTTTGAAATCCACGGGGAAAAAGGATCTCCTGAGGAGTTCTTACTGTAGACGTTGAAAGAGCAGAGCCTCCTCAGAAAGTATAGCTGGCTCTGTCCCTCCTTAAAATAAGGACCTCTCCCCCCCAAAACTGTTGATAAAACACAGGGGGCTCTATATCAGCTGACCAGCAATCTTGGACTTTAGAATTTGATGATTTCTGCTGTGCTGCTGGCAACAGATATTATTGTCTGTGTTTTTGTGTGTACGTGTACGTGTGTAAATATGTATATATATATATATATATATATATATATATATATATATATATATATATATGTATATATATGTATATATATGTGTGTGTATTTTTGAGTATGTGTATATATACACACACTGAACTTTTTTTTCTCTCTCTCATTATGATATTGTTTACAGTGCACCATGTTTACATATTCTGTGGTGCTGCTGCAAGTAAGAATTTCATTGTTCTATCTGGGACATATGACAATAAAACACTTTTGATTCTTGACGAATTTAGAGATACAGTGCAGAAACAATCCCTTTGGCCCACTGTGTCTGCGCTGACCAGCAATCACCCCGTACACTAACACTACTCAACCACACACTAGGGACAATTTACATTTTTTACCGAAGGCAATTAACTTATAAACCTGCATGTCTTTGGAGTGTGGGAGGAAACCAGAGCGTGCTGAGAAAGCGTACGCGGTCACGGGGAGAACGTCCAAACTCTGTACAGACAGCACCCGAGGTCAGGATTGAACCCGGGTCTCTGGTGTTGTCGGGCTGCAGCTATACCTCCGTTGTACCACCCTCTCTCTCTCTCTATCTCTCTCTCTCTCTCTCTTTCTCTCTAAATGGGACTCTATTTATGAAGCAATTGTGAGCTATAGATGTTGATTGAGAATTTTAGCAATTTTGTTATAAATGTATTGTGCCATTTATAGGCCTCACAACATAGTAATTTTGAGTGTGGCAAACAGCTCCTCATGCTCACACAAACACTGCTCTTTTTTTTCCATTTTGTTGATTTTCAAATGTTAGCATTTGATAACCAAATTCATGTTAAAATTTCAGAAAATGTTACAGCTACAGTAAATAGTATCTATTTGAAAAGCAATTTAGACAATTGATTACACGGAGCAACTTACCCCAAGCGCAAGAAGAAATGCATTGCCCCTGAGGGAATTACGTATTGCAACACATTGATGTAACAACATACAGCTTTTAAAATTTCAAATATTACAAAATGGCATCATTTATATCTCCAGATCAAGTTGTCAGGAAACTTTATAGCAATGACAATTTTTTGCATTTCATGAATCTATGTGCAGTTTCACCTACAATTTACCAAAGAAACTTGTAAGGATATCACATTTTCAATTTGTTACTTTTTATACTGCAAAAAAGCAAATTATAACTATTTCAAATATCAAGAGAAACATAGGAAGTAGGTCACTTTGCTTACTTTAGGCCAGCATTTGTATTTTAACCTGATTAAATCAACTTCGATTTATAATCAACAATAGCTTTGCATACAAATGTCTTGCATTGTTTAAAAATTTATCTTTAATAGCCTCAGTTGCTTATTGACAAAGCAAAATGCACGTTTCTTGTGTAACTAAATTATTTTTTTGGTAATGTTCCACTTTTCTTGAGCCTATGTTCAGAAATGGGCTCTTAATTTTCTAAGATAGGATTATCTTTGGCCTCTCTTCAAACAATCATGTTTCAATAATACCACTGCATGTATTTTTATTATCCTCGGTGGCCTAAACATCCTCACTCTAGTCTCGCTCTAATCCTCCTTCTGGATTCATCTAAAGGAGCCCATGTAGCTTCTTCCTATCAATCTATTCAAATCATTAAATCACGTTCGACAATCTCAATTAGATTATATACACACATATATATAAACATATACGTACTACACGGGTGTTATGTTCTTGAAAAGCAGTGGGTATCTCAAAAATGTGTAAATTAAACATATTAATTGAAATTAAACTGCTCCACCAGGTGTGAAATTTGAGTGGGTTATTTCAAAAATACGATTGCATAAATCAGACTTTGGTATTATACGAACAAGTGCATCACACCAAAAATGCATAAATCAAACACGTGTACAAAGGAAGGTGCCTCTTTCCGTATATATACACGGTCTTTGTTATCACAGTTGAACTCTTTGAGTGTTGATGTTGCCTAATGAATCTGCACAGAACTGAACATTGACTCCAGAGGGGGATCAAACCAAAACACTGGAGTTGGAACAATATTGTTTCCCAGCAGTGCTTTCCAGGCCCTAATTCTATGTGATAACTTATCCATTTATCCATGCTCCATTTTCCAACCTCAGCCATTGGCAGTTTTTAAATCCAAGAAAAGTAAGTCAGCAATATAGATTATCATAACTGGAAGTTGGCAATAAAATATAACAGACCATTATCATTAAATGTTATGCCTAGTTCCTGCAGGCTGGGGAAATATGCTCCTGGCAGTTGCTTGGAATCAGAATTAAAAGTCTTGAATACATCTTGTTCCAATCGGGCAGCCCAGTGGCACAGTGGTAGAGTTGCTGCCTTGGAGCACCAGAGACCCGGGTTCAATCCTGACAATGGGTGCTGGCTGTAGGTCTCTCTGTGACTACATGGGTTTCCTCCCACATTCCAAAGATACTGTATATAGGTTTGTAGGTGAATTGGCTTCTGTAAATTGTCCCGTGTGTGTCGGATAGAGCTAGTGTATGGGGTGATCACTGGCCAGCGTGGACTCAGTAGGCCGCAGGGTTTGTTTCTGCGCTGTATCTCTGAAATAAACTAAACAATTCACCACCCAGTTTTTATTTTAGTTCATAAGTTCTAGGAGCAGAATTAGGCCGTTAGGCCCAACAAGTCTACTCCACCATTCAATCTTATCTGATTTATCTTTCACTCTCAACCCCATTGTCCTGCCTTCTCCCCATAACCCCTGACAACTGTACTAATCAATCACCCTTAAACCCTTACTAATCAAGAATCTGTCAATCTCTACTTTGAAAATACCTAATGACTTCACTTCCACAGCCATCTGTGGCAATGAATTCCACAGATTCACCACCTTCTGACTGAAGAAATCCCTCATCATCTCCTTTCTAAAGCTACATCCTTTTATTCTAAGGCTCAGGCCTCTGGTCATAGACTCTTCCACTAGTGGGAATATTCTCTCCATGTATTCTCTCTCCACTCCATCCAGGCCTCATTAAGGCCTAGCATTTTCTGTTTCAGAGGAGACATATATCTGAATATGTTTAACTTTTAAAAGTTGGGTATCAGTGCATCAAACTCCACGAACAATTCTGGTCAACTTTCAACCCTTTCAGAGCGGTTGATACAATAGCACTTCTGTTTGCATAAATTGGAGACCTAGTGACAAAATGGCCGACGATGAGCTCAGAAATGATAAGCATTAGCCTTACCTGAAGGGGAGATGTGTCTCCAATTAATGACAGGTTCTGGTCTTCCATTAGCTAAGCACACCAGAGTGACGTTGCTGCCTTCATTGACGGTGATGTTAGAAGAGATGTTGTAGATCTTTGGTGGAACTGCAGAGAAAAGCATATTGAAATCGTAAAACAAATTTATAATACGTCTCTTTTTATTACATCATATTAGCTTTACTGTCAGCCTACATGTTATAATATAAATATTTGTAGCAAATAGGTTGTCTGATTGTTTTCAAGCTTACTTTTCAAATTAATTCAGTCTGCATGTTTCAAAACATATTAATGAACTATATGCAAATATGCCCAAACAAATAATTGTGTAATCTGCATTAAATTTCACCATGCAACTGAAAGACATAATCAGACAGCAAGATGTCCAGTTAAATCAGATTTCTTTGTGGATCCTCCACCTTTTCTCTTCTAGTACCCAGATGTATGTCTTTATTAAATAAATACTCAGAGAAGTGGTCTCGAGATTCAAATGCATTGTGCTGTTTTAATCAGGGTGACACAGTAGCGGTAGAGTTGCTACCTTACAGCGCCAAAGATCTGGGTTCAATCCTGACTAAGGGTGCTGTCTGTACGGAGTTTGTACCTTCTCCCCGTGACTTTGATCTCTCCGAGATCTTCGATTTCCTCCCAGATGTAAGTTAATTGGCTTGGTATAAATTTAGAAATGTAAAATTGTCCCCAGTGTGTGCAGGGTAATGTTAACGTACAGGGATGGCTTGTCGGTGTGGACTTGGTGGGCCGAAAGGCCTGTTTCCACGCTGTATCTCTAAACCAAACTAAGCTAATCTAAACTAAACTGCATATGAAAATCTGCTATTGGCCTGCAGGGAGTGAGCCGGCCACTGGTTGGAGGACCTGGCGGATCGCGGCCTACAGGGAGTGAACCACCGAGCCAGCCCCTGCTCATCCCCCTAAGACCAGGGGGTGGAGCCAGTGACGATGATGGATGCAATAGGCGAGGAGCAAGGTTGGTTGGAGAGGAGAGGGAAGCAGGGTCCAGCACAAAACGCCATCAAGGTGGACTGCAGGAGGGCCCCCCAGGTGGATGGGTGAGGAGGGGACACCACGTCAAAGGAAGGCGATGGCTGGAGGCCCTGCAGCAGCCTTGGGCTTCTGCATCGTGCTCCGCTCACAACAACCGGAGCACGGACTGGACTGTGAAAATGGTATCAAAACATGGCGCCTCTTGCATGTCAGCTTAGACGACTATTTCTGTACACTTGCTAATCGAGGATGTGCCTGGGTATGAGAATACTGTACTGGCCTCTATGTAAGAAAATAATTTCACTGTGCGTTTGCACATGTGGCAATAAAACCACCATTATTAGCAGAGTGTCCAACGTTTTCTGATCAAACGGCAGCTGGCTGTAAATTCCCCATGTAATTATTCCTTCGCTGGCTCAGATGTCTCAAATTCATGCCAGACCTGCAAGGAATCACGCCATATTCAACGCAACAAACTTCCACTCTTTTCGAGTCAAAGCAAAGAAACGGGCTCTGTTCGCTTTATCGGTGGTCTCTCTTAGAACAATTGTATTTCAATAATACCGCTCCAGGTGCATTCACTTCCCTTCACAACCAACATCCTCATCCCAGTGGCAAATGAGGGAGTGTCAGAGTGACAGAGGAAATGAAAATATTATTGTTTGTATGGTTTACTTATTGTGAGATTTGGACTAAGTATGAGGAACTTTCAAAGCCTAATTTTTAAGTCTAAAGCCAAAATGCGTGCAGTGTGAAAAGTAGGATAAATAATTCCTGGTATTTCCCAGAATATATCCAAATATTTACACTGAGATTTGACAGCCATAAAACTTCAGCACAGTTTTGACTATATTGCAAGCTGTTCATTTGAGATTTCTTAGTGATATACTTTCTCATACATTATTTTTTCAGTATAATCTCTCTTACATGCTGTCCTCCCATCTGCCTTATCAGAGACTTTTGAACTATCTTTAATCAGACAACAATGTTATATCTTTCCACTAAACGTTGTACGCTTTATCCTTTATCTGTGCACTGTGGACGGATTGATTGCATTCATGTATAGTCTTTTCTTTGACTGGATAGCACGCAAACCAAATCTTTTTACTGTACGTTGGTACATGGGTAAATAAACTAGAATAAACTAGACATTTTGAAAATGCAACAAAGCAAATTATTCCATAAAATACGAGAAGCAAAAAAGGTGCAGATCCTCCATCCTCCATTATAAGACTCAAGTCACGAGTGTGATGGTCGAAGTGAGTGTAACTTCAACAACACTGAAGAAGCTCACACTCATCCAGGACATAGCAACCCGCTTGATAGCGACCTATCTATAACCATTCACTCACTCCACCACAGGTGCAGAGTAGGAGCAATTTGTACCATCTACAGGAGGTCCGAAGACAACACCTTCCAAACCCACGCCATTCCCAGTTCAGCAGAGCAAGGTCAGCAAAAAGCATAGGAACTCCACAACCTGGAAGTTGCCCCTGAAGCCATGCATCGTTCTGACTTGGAAACATATTGCATTTCCTTCACTGTAGCTGGCTACAAAATAGCAGGTCGGTGGGACTAGTGTAGGTGGGACATGTTGGCCGGTGTGGGCAAGTTGGGCTGAAGGGCCTGTTTCCAGGCTGTATCAGTCCTTCTCCACTCCCCCGCCCCCCCCCCCCCTCTCCAATCCTTGCACATCCCCAATCCTTTCCACTCATCACTTTAATTTCATGTTTCATTTATCTTGTGCTTTATGACAGTTGACAGGCTAATTTCCTTCCTGGGATAAATAAAGTTCTATCATATCATATCGTATCATATGGCATTGTATCTATAACTCTATGACTCCTCAATATATAAATTTCAGGTAGGAGAGAGGATGCAAGTTGATTCAGTTTCAATGAAGTTTTGATTTTGTTAATGTTTATATCAGTAAAACTGCCAAAATAAGTAAATTAACATTAGATCTATGCAGCAGTTGCAGCAAATTTAGAGTTAGCCACTCAACCTTGCCGTCTATGTTAGCTGGATGTCAGAAATTAAAAGCCAACAGTGAATATCTTAGGTGGAAAAATTGCAGTCAAGCTCCATGCATAATAACATCTCATTCAACTACTGTAGTTGTGAAAGAAAAGGGAAGGGAACACAATTTTGAAAACTATCTGTGAATCTTGCTGGGGAAATCTTTTGGAGCTGGTTTCTCAGAATGACCAATCTGGATGGTGAAAGGAAATCAATAGGAATAGTTAAAGAAACCACCAAAGAAAGTCCAGCAAGTAATTAGGGAAATCAATTGAAGATTTAGCTCATCAATGAATTCTGATTGTTCAGGCTGTACTAAAAGCTGAAGGCAGCTTGCTTATTCCAGGTGAATATTAACTGTATGATTTGATAACATCTGGATTTACAGTATTGATGTGTAACATCACTATTATCCTCAACTTTTAAGATGACTCAAGGTGAACTACAAATTCATTTTGGCTCACAACTTGTGAAATATAGCCCCTTTCATTAAGATTTCAATCCCGCCTCTATTTGCACCATTTCATGTCAAATGCCACAGTTATGTCCATGTGTACGAAAGGTCAGTACTTAGAACATGGAACCAAGCAGCACAGGAATGGGCTCTTTGGCTCACTCGATCCAGGCCAAACATGATGCTAAGATAAACTCAAATCCTCTGCTTGCACGTGATCCATATCCCTCCATTCCCTGCACATCCACGTGAAAATGAGTACTCAAATGAGCTTCTCCAGTTATAAAAGTAATTCCCTCCTCAATTCAGGCTGGCTTGGGACAAGAGTTCACAGAACTAATGCAAACTTCACCTTCACTCGAAAGGAAGAAAGCTGTAATCCACATACTAAAACTCTTGTTTGTTTGTTTGTTTGTTCCTGAACTACAGCCAAAACGGTACATGATAGCGCAACAATTTTAGGCCCACCTTGCTCACCGTCGTCCCTTTGGTGCTAATGGAAGAAGTTTAATTGAAATCGGTGTTATATTTTTAAAGTTATTCACATTTTTAAGTTTAAATCTATCTCCTAGGGAGGGAGGGGATGGGGGAAGGGAGGGAGGAGGAGGGAAGATAAGGGAGGTTGGAGGATGGAGTGGGGGGAGGGCAAGGGGGGAGGGCAAGGGGGGAGGGGAAGGGAGGGAGGGGAAGGGAGGGGGAGGTGGAGGGGGAGAGGGAAGGGGGAAGGGAAGGGGGAAGGGGAGGGGGAAGGGGAGGGGGGAGGGGAGGGGGGAGGGGAGGGGGGAGGGGGGGAGGAGCGGGTGCTGCACCAATGCAGGAGAGGTTTGGGCCCAACGGGTCCACTTGGTCTGGTATTACAAGAAATTGTACCACACAGTTTGCCTTATTAGTAAGGGGGTCAAAGATCACCGGGAGAAGGCAGGAGAATGGGGTTGAGAGGGAAATATCGATCAGCCATATTGAATGGCGGAGTGGGCTTGATGGGCTGAATGGCCTAATTCTGCTCCTATGTCTTATGGTCTTATCAATAGTGTTAAATATCCCTACGTCGTATAAATACATTGACGATTTTGAAAATAAACACAGAATATGGTAGACACAAAATGCTGGAATAACTCAGTGGGTCAGGCAGCATTTCTGGAGAAAAGGAATAGGTGATGTTTCGGGTTCCGATCCGAAACACCACCTATTCTTTTTATCCAGAGGTGCTGCCTGACCCGCTGAGTTACTCCAGCATTTTGCGGCTATCTGCTGCTTTTTTTAGTTCACTGCCTTAAATTAGTTGGTGTTTAGTGAGGTATTATGTCCTAGTTCAGCTAACTGTTCTCTATCTTCAGGAATGAAAGTCCATCTGAACTCTAGTAAAGAGCTACAACTAATTGTTGAGATTGAGTTTACAGGATGATATAGCAGGGCTGAATTAATACACGGTACGTTTGTCAAATATCCTTAATTTTCTAGCTCCCCATGTAGTTGATCTTTAAAAATACTTCAGACTGCTTACTGTAATCATGAGGTTACATAACAATTGGGTGATAATTGGCAGAGCAAATAATTTGTGCTGCTCATAGTACTGTCATTACTGTATAAGAAAATAACTGCAGATGCTGGTACAAATCGAAGGTATTTATTCACAAAATGCTGGAGTAACTCAGCAGGTCAGGCAGCATCTCGGGAGAGAAAGAATGGGTGACGTTTCGGGTCGAGACCCTTCTTCAGACTGATGTCAGGGGGGCGGGACAAAGGAAGGATATAGGTGGAGACAGGAAGATAGAGGGAGATCTGGGAAGGAGGAGGGGAAGGGAGGGACAGAGGAACTATCTAAAGTTGGAGAAGACGATGTTCATACCACTGGGCTGCAAACTGCCCAGGCGAAATATGAGGTGCTGTTCCTCCAATTTCCGGTGGGCCTCACTATGGCACTGGAGGAGGCCCATGACAGAAAGGTCAGACTGGGAATGGGAGGGGGAGTTGAAGTGCTCGGCCACCGGGAGATCAGGTTGGTCAATGCGGACCGAGCGCAGGTGTTCATTACTGTCATTACTGTTGTTTCCACCAGTGAGAGAAACCAGACCAGGGGGGCACAGCATCAGAATAAAAGGATGTTCCTTTGGAAAGGAGTTGAGGGGGAATTTCAGAAGGTAGTGAACCAGTGGAATTCATTGCCGCATACGGCTGTGGAGACAAAGTCAATGGATATGTTTAACGCGGAGATTGCCAGATTCTTGATGAGTACGGGTGTCAAGGGTTATGGGGAGATGGCAGGAGAATGGAGTTGAGTGGGAAAGATAGATCAGCCATGATTGAATGTTGGAGTAGACTTGATGGGCCAAATGGCCTAATTCTGTTCCTACAACTTATGAACTTAGTATCTGCCTCAACTACCTCCTCCGGCAGCTCGCCCCTGTACTAGTTTTTTTAAATTGCAGGATGAAACTGAAAACTTTTGACCAGCAGTTAGATCTCATGTAACTTAATATAACGCCTTGTCTCAAATCTGTTCAATATTTGAAATGTTGTTATCATGGAACACATCATTTACTGAAGTGTAGAGGAATATGTGAAACAACGTGAGCAAACAAACTGAAGTAAACTCTATAATTTACTTTTGCCATTATTTATTTTACTTTAAATTTCATATTTGAATTTTGTGAAACAATTGATCTGAAATTTACTATTGATTGTAAATAAAAAAAACAATTGTCTCAATTAAGGTTTATGAGATAGATTGTTTTTTACCCATTTATTCCTTCAGGTGACAGAGTCCCTTTGGCCCAACTTGCCCACATCGACCAACATGTTCCATCTACACTAGTCTCACCTGCCTACATTTGGCCCATATCCCTCTCAGCCTGTCCAATCCATGTACCTATCTAATTGTTTCTTAAACGCTGCAATAGCCCCTGCCTCAACTACCTCCTCTGGCAGCTCGTTCCATACATACACCATCCTTTGTGTGAATAGATAGAACATAGAACAGTGTAGCACAGAAACAGGCCTTTCGGCCCACAGTGTTCATGCTGAACAGGATGCCAGGTTAAACTAAAATACTCTGAAAATTTACGCACTGCTCTAATATGTGTATGTGGTCCTTAGTCAGCTGGGAGCACACCTCTGGTAAGGTATCACTGGTAATGTTCATCCATGTACACCCTGAGTTGAGCATCAACTACATTGATGGTTCTGGACCCATATTTAGGTTCGGCCAAGTAAGGACAGATTCACTCCTTTGATAAATATTTTCAGCTCACATTGGCTTTAGACCTTAGACTTTACTTCAGAAACACAGCATGGAAACAGGCCCTTTGGCCACAGAGTACATGCCGGCCAGCGATCGCCCTATACACTAGCTCTATCCTACACACTGGGAACAATTTACAGAAGCCAATGAACCTACAAGCCAGTAAATCTTTGGAATGTGGAAGGAAACCGGAGCACCCTGAGGAAACCCACACAGTCACAGGGAGAACATACAAATTCCATACAGACAGCACCCGTAGTCAGGATTGAACCCAGGTCTCTGTTGCTGTAAGGCAGCAACTCTACCGCTGTGCCACTGTGCCGCCCTGCTACTTATTGGAACATAAATTGCCCACCTGCCCAAGTGGGATAAAGGTGCTGCCACTTCATCAAATACAGATTCATTTTGTTAAGATAATTATTCACACTCAGGTTAATAAAGGGTAAACCAGAATGCGATAAATGTAAGACAACGCTGAGTATATTTCATAAGCAATTGATGGGAAGCTTTTGATATACATAATTTGTATATCAATTAATATCATAATTAATATCATAATATTCATGATTTACAGTAACACAATTGAATGTCAGTGGGTGATAGCTGAATTTCATCTTTTTTGACATTGTCTTGTCAGTCTGTTAAAGGTTTTAACATTATTATCTTTCTATCAATGGCAGGATTATCAATTTGTTGGTACAGTGCAGACAGGTTTGCATATGTCTTTTATGTAACAATATTAGAGAAATGAGCACTTCACTGCTGACATATTTCTGACCATATTTCCGCACTCTTATTCTCAAGATAGCTTTAGTTAAATAATGGTTCTTAAGAATCTTGGATGAGATCTTTAAATAATCAATGAAGCCCAAAGCCACTTCTATTTGTAGATGATCGTACCCAGAACATGTGTACTTTCTAGTGGATTTCAAAGCAAGGCCGCTCCCACTGAGATTGCATTGGAAGTGAAAATAGGAAATCCCCACTAAAAGCCTCTATAGAAAAGTAGGATTCAGGTAAAAAAGTTGCCAAAAAAAAAGTTATTGGGGATTGTTAGAATACAGCAATCTAAGAAATAGGAGTATGTTATTCTCCCCTTTCGTTTTTTCTTAGACATACAGCGTGGAAACAGGCCCTTCAGCCCACAGAGTGCCCGCCGACCAGCGATCACCTGCACATTTGTTATATGTCCCACTTTCACATTGTACATAGTAGGGGCAATTTACAGAAGCCAATTAACCTACAGACCTGCACGCCTTTGGAACGTGGGAGAAAACCGGAGCACCCAGAAAAAAAACCATGCAGTCACAGGGAGAACGTACAAACTCCACATAGACTGCTGGCACATTGTTTCACCTCCTCCATTCTATAAGATCATGGGTCATTTTTTCCTGAAACATCATTTTCTAGCACAAACTCCACATTCCATCCTGTCCAAATTGTTTTTAATAGTACCTGCCTCAGCCTCCTCCTCTGACAGCTCGTTCCACATACCCACCACACTTTTGTAATCGTTGCCCCTCAGGTGCCTATTAAATCTTTCCCCCCTCACCTTAAACCTATATCCTCTGGTTTTTGATTCCGCTCATCTGCGGAAAAGACTGTGCATTTATCCTATCTAATCTTCGCATGATCTTATAAACCTCTATAAGATCACCTCTCATCCTCCTGTGCTCCAAGGAATAAAGTTCTAGCCTGCTCAACTTCTCCCCATAGCTCAGGCCCTTGAGTCCTGCCGACACACTCATAAATCTTCTTTGCACCATTTCCAGCTTGATAACATCTTTCTGAAAATAGGGTAAGCATAATTGAACACAATAGACTAAATTTGGCCTCGCCAATGTCTTGTACAACTGTAACATGACCTCCCAGCCTCTATAGTCAATTCTCTGACTGATGAAGGCCAATGTGCTAAAAGCCTTCTTGACCACCCTATCTACCTGTGATGCCACTTTTAAGGAACTATGCTCTCCTAGATCGCTCTGCTCTACAACACTTCCCAGAGCTCCGCTGTTCACTGTACAGGTCTTGCCCTGATTAGGCTTCCCAAAATGTAACACTGAATGGCTTGATTGTAATCATGTATTGTCTTTCTGCTGACAGGTTAGCACGTAACAAAAGCTCTTCATTGTACCTCGGTCCAGGTGACATTAAACTGAACTAAATTATAGCAGCGGTAGAGTTGCTGCTTTACAGCGAATGCAGCGCCGGAGACTCAGGTTCGATCCTGACTACGGGTGCTGCACTGTAAGGAGTTTGTACGTTCTCCCCGTGACCTGCGTGAGTTTTCTCCGAGATCTTCGGTTTCCTCCCACACGCCAAAGACGTACAGGTATGTAGGTTAATTGGCTGGGTAAATGTAAAAAATAAATAAAAATTGTCCCTAGTGGGTGTAGGATAGTGTTAATGTACGGGGATCACTGGGCGGCATGGACTTGGAGGGCCGAAAAGGCCTGTTTCCGGCTGTATATATATGATATGATATGATATGATAAACCAAACTAGACCTGTTTACTTCTAGTGTTTGTTTTCTGCCTGTTACCCAATTGAATTGTATGCCAGTACATTACTCCCAACTCCTTGATCCAATTTTGTCCACTACCCTCTTGCACAGAATCTTATCAAAGGCCCTCAGCAAGAACATATGCACCTGGAGAACAGGTTCCCCATTATCTATCTACGAGCTACAACCTGACAAACTTCAGCAGTTATATCAAATATAATTCTCCTTTCATAAATCCTTGTTGATTCAGTTCAATCCCATTAATTCTCTCCGCATCTTGGCGGTGCAGCGGAAGAGTTGCTGCTTTACAGCGCCAGAGACCCCGGGTTCGATCCTGACTACGGGTGCTGTCTGCACAGAGTTTGCATGTTCTCCCTGCAAACCACGTGGGTTTTTCCCCGGGTGCTCCGGTTACCTCCCACACTCCAAAGATGTACAGGTTTGTCAGTTAATTGGCTTTGGTAAAAGTTGTAAATTGTCCTTAGTGTGTAGTGTGTGCCAGTGTAACGACGATGGTTGGTTGGCGCGGACTCGGTGGGCCGAGGGGCTTGTTTCCGCGCTCTACTTCTAGACTAAAAAAAACTAAGTAGCCTGTTACCAGTTCTTTAATAATAGATTCCAGCACTTGGTTGAAATTGGTTGATTAAAGTGAAAATTTAAAGTATAAACTGCCATTCTCATGTGCCTGTCCCCCTTCCTGGATATTCATGGAGTGACTTTAGCAGGGCTACTAAAAGAATATTGCAGAAGTGAAGCAAGGAAATTGCAGCTTGTGGAGAGTGCTTATGGTGCAGCATGTCCTTGTGACATGAATACCTCTCAAACAAACATAAAATAGCTGTAGCCAGGGGCGAACAGGCAATTACAAAACTATTGAATGAATTGCACAGTTTTACATGAGTAACATGACTCACTCATATTTAATTACAATCTCGAGACAGGCATTCATGTCTTTTCCACCTGGTTTCCATTGCATGCACTGGTTTGAGTTTAGTTTATATTGTCACGTGTACCGAGGTACGGTGAAAAGCTTTTTTGTTGCATGCTCACCAGTCAGCGAAAAGACAATCAAGCCATGCACAGTGTGCAAGTTTTATATGTGTCCCAAAGCAGAGATGGCTGTCAGAGAATGACAGTTCTTTATGAAATGTCATTCTAAACAAGATGAAGCGCAGAATAGGTCGAAGGCTTTGTACAAATCACTGAAAGTGAATTATGGTGGCCGCAATTTGTATTGGCAGCCGTATTTCAGAATACCCGTTGACTAAAATGTTATTTGTGACAAGTAGAAGGCAGGACAGATTAAGCATGGAGATATCTCCACTGGTGGGAGAATCTCAGACGAGCGGTTATAATCTCAAGATTAGGGGTCGGTCATTGAAAACTGAGGAGCGGAGGAACAACTTCTCGAGGGGAGTGATGAAATGCTTATAGTGTAGGTAATCCGGAACCAGGAACAGGCTCGGAGGACCTGAAGGCTTGGCAGACCGCGATACCGGGAGGGAGCTGCTGGAAATGTTGGATGTGAATGGAATGGAATCCTTTATTGTCACATGTGACAGGCCACCAACAAAGTTCAAAATACCCCCACCCACTCCTCCAAATCATGCAGGGCATAGATGGGGTGAATGCACAGTCTTTGTCCTAGAGTAGGGAAATCAAGAACAAGAGGCCTTATGGTAAGGTAAGGTAAGACTTGAGGTAAGACTCGAAAGAATCTTAAAGGAACCAGAGAGGAAACTCTTTCACGGCGGCTGGTGGGTAAATGGAATGAACAGCCAGATAAAGCAGTCGTGACTGGTACGATTATTACATTTTAAAGATATTTGGACAGGCACATGGATAGGAAAGGTTTAGATGGGTAGAGGCCAGACAAATGGGAATATCTTGGATAGGTAAGGAAGGAGTTGCAATGAAGGAGCAGATTACGCGACTCTTTCAGACAATGACGATAAATAAAACATCTGAAGGTAAATGCAAGATATCTTATTTTTTCAAAAAGATGTCAAACTACAATAAGCTTTTTTAGCATCACTTCCATCAAGGTTTAGTTCACATAGTAGAATCTAGAGTGATACATTGAAAAAGATATCCATCCATTCTAAATAAGATGGCTCAGGGAATAGGTCAAATGTTCTGTGCAGATCAGCGATGGGGCATTCTATTGACTGCAACTTAGAGATGCAATTGTTTTTCAGAATACCATCATTGTAAAACTTTTAATGTAGTAAACGGTGGTGAATCTGTGGAATTCATTGACACAGATGGCTGTGGAGGCCATCATTGGGTATTTTTAAAGCAGAGATTGAGAGGTTCTTGATTAGTATGGGCATCAAAGGTTATGGGGAGAAAGCAGGAGAATTAAGTTGAGAGGAAAAGATAGAAGGTTGGATGATGGGAGAACAGAGCTAGGTAGATAGCCATGGGCAGATGGAGCCTCCGAGTAAAAGGACCTTCGAAAGCACAGTTCCTTTAGAAAGATGAGGAGGAATTTCTTTAGTCAGAAGGCGGTGAATCTATGGAATTCATTGCCACAGACAGCTATGGAGGCCAAGTTATTGGGTATTTTTTAGACGCAAATTGACAGATTCTTGATTAGTAAGGGTGTCAGGGGTTATGGAGAGAAGGCAGGAGAGTGGGGTTGAGAGGGAAACATAAATCAGCCATGATTGAATGGTGGAGTAGACTCAATGGGCCGAATGGCCTAATTCTGCTCCTGGGTCTTATGATCTTATGTAACCACTAAAAAATCAGCATGCTTCGATAAAAGCTACCTTTTCTCCATAATTATTAAAATCATATTCACAAATATTAATCACTGAGGGAAAGCAAAATAAAGCAGAAAATGAAGAATAACAGGTAAACAGATTTGACCTGGAATTTGATGTATAATAAATACAAGGTGGAGATTTCAGGTGAGAGGTGGGCATGTCAAATATCTGTGGAGTAATCATAAAGATGATCCACAAAAACAACATTTTGTGCCTGCCTCATGATTAAAATTAATTGAATTGGAAGATTTACTCGATTTGTACAATAGATATTAATTACACTTGCTGCACAAAGTTATGCCTTGTCCACCTCAATCTACAGACTTTGAATAATGTGGTATGTGGATTACAACTAATCAACTTTCCTCATGTTTAAAGTAGCATTCAGCAATGTTATTCTGCAATATTCTCGTTACCTGTGTGTGAGTAATGGGCAGCACAGATGTGCAGCAGTTTCCCAAACCCTCTACGGTGAAGGGACTCCAAGAGTTTGTCGGCATGGTCAACCTCTACCACTGCTTCGTGCCAGCAGCCGCCAGGATCATGCAACCGCTGTTCAAGGCCCTGGCCAACAAGCCGAAAGAGCTCGTTTGGGACGACGCAGCCACGTCCGCGTTCAACAACGCAAAAGAGACGCTGGCAAAGGCGACAATGCTGGTACATCCGCGGGCCAACGCGCCAACAGCTCTCACGGTTGAGGTATCTGGCACAGCCATGGGCGGAGTGCTGGAACAACTGATAAATGGAAGCTGGCGGCCCCTCGCTTATTTTAGTCGTCACCTGATACCTCCCGAGCAGAAGCACAGCGCTTTTGACCGGGAGCTCCTCGCTCTCTGCCTGGCCATCCGGCATTTCCGCTACTTCCTCGAGGGCAGAGATTTCACGGCTTTCACCGATCACAAGCCGCTCACGTTTGCCTTTGCTAAAATGTCTGATCCTTGGTCATCCCGGCAGCAGCGTCAATTGGCCTACATCTCAGAGTACACGACTTGCATCCAGCACATCGCAGGCAAGAGCAACCGGGTCGCAGATGCGTTGTCCCCCACGGCCATCAATGCCATCCACGCTTTGGCCATGGGTGTCGACTGCACGGCTGTGATGGTTGCCCAGCGAGAGGTTGGGGAGATGCTCGCCTACCGCACTGCCATCTCAGGCATGTTGTTGGAGGATGTGCGATTCGGGGCCGCTGACGCCATGCTCCTTTGTGACGTGTCCACCGGACAGCCAAGACCCGTCATCCCCGCGGCCTGGCGCCGCCGGATTTTCGACATGATTCACCGTTTGGCTCACACGTCCATCGGGACAACAACGGCACTGGTAGTAGCCAGGTTCATGTGGCATGGGTTGCGCGAGCAGGTCGTCAACTGGGCCAGAGCGTGCATCCCCTGTCAAACCTCAAATGCTGAGCGACACATCTAGGCGCCGCTGCAGAATTTCGACCTGCCACACCGGCGTTTCGACCACATCCACGTCGACATCGTGGGACCGCTGCCTCTATCCAGAGGTGTCACCATCGTGGACCGATTCACGAGATGGCCGGAAGTCGTCCCGCTCGCGGATATCTCCGCTGCGACGTGTCCACATGCCCTCACCGCCCACTGGATCGCCCGCTTTGGTGTGCCGGTGGTCATCTCCGACAGAGGTGCGCGTTCACCTCCGAGTTGTGGTCAGCAGTGGCCTGGCTGCTTGGTGCTCAGCTGCACCACATTGCAGCCCACCACCCGCAAGCAAACGGCCTAGTGGAACGTTTTCACCGGCACATGAAGGCATCCCTAAAGGCACGGCTCACGGGCCCGGACTGGATGGACGAGTTGCCGTGGGTCCTGCTGGGGATACGCACTGCCCCGAAGGAGGCCCTGGCAATTTCCTCGGCCGAACTGGTGTACGGCGCCCGCTTACGGTCCCGGGAGACTTCATCTCGGCAGCACGTGGCCATCAGGAACCGCCCATGACCGTACTGACGCGCCTCCGTGAAATGTTGGGCACGCTCTCTCCAGTCCATATGTCCCGCCATGGACTCACCACCAGGTACGTCCCACCCACCCTCCAGGACTACCAGGACGTTTGCCTTCGCCGCGATTCCCGCCATACGCCACTGCAAAGGCCTTACGAGGGACCCTTCCAGGTACTGCAACACGGCACCACGTCTTTCGCCATCAACATGGGCGGCAGGCACGAGACTGTCTCCGTGGACCGCCTTAAGCCGGCACACTTAGACATTGACCAACCAGTGCAGGTGGCACAATCCCGCCGCAGAGGGCATCCAACGTCTCGACCGCACGCGCCCTCAACTCTGCCAGCTGCGACCCCAATTTTGGCATTGAACCGTTGTTTGTCGGGCTCGAACTCTCGCGTGGACTGGGCGTGATCTGGGCCGACCAATCACGGGGTCCAGGGGGCGAGCCATCATGTGTGGGCGGAGAATAAAGCAATTGCCGTTAAAATTTGAACTCGGGCATGCGCGCATGAGCGACTGGGCTGTAGCGGTTAATGATTAAACGGAGTGTTTACACAACGCGTGGACCTCCGCACTAAACTGATGTCCAATTTGCGGGCAGTACCACTGTGATATCATTAGAGCAGTTGGAACATGGGTGTTGTCAATACGTACCCAGAGAAACTATATAATGCAATGCAGACGTCATCTTATATAAGGCTTTCCTCTCTGGTTCCTTCATTTACCCTTCCCCAGCCCAACTACCACACACATGCCTCAACTCTGCAAATGTCAACCCAAACGTTAGAGCACATGCTCCATTCTCCAGGACTAGTTAGAGCACAGGGCACAAAGTGCTGGAGTAACTCAGCTGGGTCAAGCAGCAGCCCTGGAGAACATGGGTAGGTAACGTCTCGGGTCAGGACCATTCTTCAGGTTGGGACCCTTCTTCAGGAACATGACCTATCCAAGTCCTCCAGAGATGCTCCAGCACCGTGTCCTTTTGAGGTAACATTGGGATTCATTTTGACAAAGTTTCTGCCACGATGTGCCAAGAAAGCCACTATGTTCCCAAGAGGGCAAGCTTCAAGTCCCCTATCCGTGTTCTCAAGAGATGCTGCTTCACCCACCAAGTTACTCCAGCACTTTGTATTCTTTTGTGTAAACCAGCACCTGCAGTTCCTTGTTTCTTCTATTTGGAATATAATTTGGGCTGTGTACTTTTTCTTGAAGATGGCATGCTGCCATGAAGTGAAAAGTTAGTTCCACACTCACAACCCATATCGTTCTTTTAGTTATTAGGAACTCATGCCTGGAGCTCAGTTACTGAACCATTACGCACTAAGCAAACCAGAGCATATAACTTTTTCCGCACATTAAGCACTTGGCGAGAATACAAAATCAAATTAATGAGCAACTTATAAAGATATATAATAATTTGCACAAAAATGTAATTAGACATAGTTAAACAGTGATATGTAATTATTATGGTGTCGCTGTTCAGCACATTTCTACTACTGTACGTTTTTATACTTCACTGAATAGCTCATTAGTTGGCAAATATCCATAACTCATGAACAAAAATGCCGAAGAAAATACATTTGGATAAACAGAACAAGCTTCCAAGCAAGGAAATACATGTGTCTATCCGCAGCTGTACCTTAACAATATTCTAATTACATCTGCAAGAACCATCCAAAATTGATTTATCTGCCAATGGATATTTTGCTGCACACACACACCAATGACTTCATGAAATGTGACAGAGATATAACGAAAAAATATATCACAATTATTTTTTTACTGATTGTTTCATGCTCCAATGGTGCTATTTCTGTGCGGCTGTACTAGATTTAATCAATACATAACATAGTCCAAAAGTTATAAATTGCATATGTTTTCACTCTCGGATTATTCAGATCTTGGTTACTTTCACTGGACTAAGTATCCAACCAACATCTATTGCACCAGGAATCAATGGTGACTTGCGTCTGAGTTTCCAGAACACTAATTAATGTTAGGAGCAAAGAGGTCCTTCGACAGTTGTACCGGGCCCTGGTGAGACCGCACCTGGAGTACTGTGTGCAGTTTTGGTCTCCAAATTTGAGGAAGGATATTCTTGCTATTGAGGGCGTGCAGCGTAGGTTCACTAGGTTAATTCCCGGAATGGCGGGACTGTTGTATGTTGAAAGGCTGGATCAATTAGGCTTGTATACACTGGAATTTAGAAGGATGAGGGGGGATCTTATTGAAACATATAAGATAATTAGGGGATTGGACACATTAGAGGCAGGAAACATGTTCCCAATGTTGGGGGAGTCCAGAACAAGGGGCCACAGTTTGAGAATAAGGGGTAGGCCATTTAGAACGGAGATGAGGAAGAATTTTTTCAGTCAGAGAGTGGTGAAGGTGTGGAATTCTCTGCCTCAGAAGGCAGTGGCGGCCAGTTCGTTGGATGCTTTCAAGAGAGAGCTGGATAGAGCTCTTAAGGATAGCGGAGTGAGGGGGTATGGGGAGAAGGCAGGAACGGGGTACTGATTGAGAGTGATCAGCCATGATCGCATTGAATGGCGGTGCTGGCTCGAAGGGCTGAATGGCCTACTCCTGCACCTATTGTCTATTGTCTATTGAATAATGGTATGAGTTTTAGATGAAGGTTTATTATTGTCATGTGTACTGAGGTACAGTTTTGCATGCTGGTGGATCAATTTCCATAAATGCAATCAAGCCAAGCTCAAGTACAAGAGGGAGAGTGAAGGGAAAGGTACAGAATATAAAATATAGTTCTGAACATTGGTGTGAAACAGTTCCAAAGTCTGCAACAAGGCAGACTGTACCTCAGTTAATGCAAGAAATCTGATATCAGAGGGAATTACGCTGTTCCTGATGTTATCCCATGGTCATCTTATGTTTATGCCCATGACTGAACATTGTAAAATAGGTAAAACAGTTTCTAAAAGGAAGTGTGTAGGAAGGAACTGCAGATGCTGGTTAAAACCGAAGATAGACACAAAAAGCTGGAGTATCTCAGCGGGACAGGCAGCATATGTGGAGAGAAGGGATGGGAGACGTTTTGGGTCGAGACCCTTCTTCAGGAAGGGTTTAGGAAAGGAAGTATTTAGCTGACATTCTTGAGGCCCTTTACATGCATGGATTGTTAATAAAATGGTAGCTAATCTTTATTTGTGTGGGCCCTCCAACAATCTCCTTCTCCACTTCTCTCGGCAGCCTAGGTAAGATGCATCCACTTCATACTGGGGGACAATTAAACTCTGTCAGCCTCTTTGGAGCCTTGCTCATTCCAAAATCAATACGTCTTTCTTTCAATTTAGTCTCATCAACGAGTATGTCAGTCCTCCACCTATTTCATACCGTTGGGCTGCAAGCTGCCCAAGTGAAATATGAGGTGCACCTCTTCCAACCTCATCTATTGTATCCGCTGCTCAAGATGTCAACTTCTTTACATTGGTGAAACCAAACGCAGGCTCGGCGATCGTTTCACTCAACATCTTCGCTCAGTCCGCCTTAACCAACCTGATCTCCCAGTGGCTGAGCACCAACTCCCCCTCCCACTCCCAGTCTGACCTTTCTGTCATGGGCCTCCTCCAGTGCCATAGTGAGGCCCACCAGAAATTGGAGAAACAGCACCTCATATTTTGCTTGGGCAGCTTGCAGCCCAACGGTATGAACATTGACTTCTCCAACTTTAGATAGTTCCTCTGTCCCTCTCTTCCCCTCCCCCTTCCCAGTTCTCCCTCTATCTTCCTGTCTCCACCTATATCCTTCCTTTGTCCCGCCCCCTGACATCAGTCTGAAGAAGGGTCTCGACCCGAAACGTCACCCATTCCTTCTCTCCTGAGATGCTGCCTGACCTGCTGAGTTACTCCAGCATTTTGTGATACCTGCAAGGACAGAAAGACCAGTATAGGAATGGGAAGGGGTTAAAATGGTTAGCAACTGGGAGGTCCAGCAGGCTTTGGGCCTCATATTCCACTTGGGTAGCTTACAATCTAATGGTATGAACATTGAATTCCTCAATTATGTTGTTTGCTTCCCAGAACTTTTTCTGGAGTTGATAGGAGATTGGGGGGAGGGAGGGTGAAATTGGTTTAAGTGATGGACTGGACTCCCACCTCTTGGATAAGGTGGACATGAATGATCCATTTATGGAAGTGCCTGGTCTGCTTTCAGTATCCTTTAGTTTAGTTTAGTTTAGAGATACAGTGTGGAAACAGGCCCTTCGCCCCACCAACGTCATGCTGACCGTGGATCATACGTTCACACTTGTTCTATGTTGCCCACTTCCACATCCACCCCCTCCTCACCAGGGCCAATTTATAGAGGCCAATTAATCTACGAATCCGCAGGTCTGGGATGTGGCGGGAATCCGGAGCACCTGTAGGAAACCCATGCATTCACAAGGAGAACATGCAAAGTCGGCACAGACAGTACCCGAGGTCAGGAGCAAACCCTGGTCTCAGCTACTTACTCTACCAGTGAGGCAGTTACTTTACTAGCTGCGCCACTGTGCTGCCCATATCTGGAATTTCATGCAGTCTTGGGCAGAGCAGTTGCCATACCAAGCTGAGACGAGGAGTTTGAAGACAAGAACTTACACTGAGGGGCCGATGATTAAACATATGCTCCTTGGAATGGATTCTTCCCAAAGCTCCTTCCATCTGAATAGTGGGTTTGTGAGCACAGTCAGCATGTTGGCTACAGGTTTACCAAAAGGACTACAATATGGTTAAGAGATGAGATCGGATACATTGAACTTCTAGCATTTCCAAAGTTAACAAGCATTGAGTTAGCACAAGAAGATAACTGCAGATGCTGGTACAAATCGAAGGTATTCACAAAATGCTGGAGTAACTCAGCAGGTCAGGCAGCATCTCGGGAGAGAAGGAATGGGTGACGTTTCGGGTCGAGACCCTTCTTCAGATTGAGTTAGCACATTGGACTGTAATCTAGTTGATGCTCATATTAGGATTTTTTGATCTTTCATTACCAGTTACAGCTAACAGACATTTTCCAGCAAAAAAAAAACTATTAAAAAGTATTCATTTGTTCAGCCTCACTCAACAACTAAAAACAACTATTATGCTCATTAAGATCAAATTTATATTTGATGCTTTGGACTCTTAGAAAATTTGCTGTAATGAGATTTACATCATGTTCAGCTGGCACATTGTGGTTTAACAACCTTATATTGGAAGAGGACATTGACTACTGAAACGAGCAACAAAATATATTTTCCAAACAGACTGTAAATGATAATATTGTTGGCTGATGATACAGAACAAGAGGTATTGTCAGAACATAAAATCCCTGTTGAAAGCATCAGACTATTAAACACTACAACTCCCTCCTGTATCTGTACACTGTGGCCGGCTCGATTGTAATCATGTATGATCTTTCCACTGACTGGATAGCAGCCAACGAAAAACCTATTCACTGTACTTCGGTACACTTGATGATAAACTAAACTAAAAAACATCTAAGCTCCGAACTACATAGATGTAGGGGCATTGTTTTTTTGTCTTTGCACCAATGTTCTATGTTTTTATATAATGAATTTTTTTGATGTTTATTATGGTGTTTTTACAGATACTGTTTACATATCTTTTGTGCTGCTGCAAGTAAGAGTTTCTTTGTTTCATTTTGGGACATACGACAATAAAACACTCTTGACTCATCACTTGAGCTTATGTGAAAATAAAATAATTTTTGCATTTTATATTTGGAAGACAACTCCGGAAGAAAAATGTGAGTGAATGAGCAACTGGTTTATTTGTCATATGTTTTTTCTTGGAGACACAAAAGAGCTGCAGTTGCTGGGATTTTGTGCTGAACATAGTGCTGGAGTAACTCGACAGGTCAGGCAGCATCTCTGGAGGACATGGATAGACGACACTTCACGTCAGGACCCTTCATCAGTCTGATGAAGGATCCCAAACCAGGGCCGTTTTTACAGCATTATGGGCCCCCGGGCAAAGCAGTGTACTGGGGCCCCTACCGTTACTCTCCCCCACCCCCCTTTCCCTATCAGCCCCCCCCCCCCCGTCGTGCC